>NC_039284.1:1136688-1436688 GCF_003368295.1 Carassius auratus
GATTTAATAGCTGTGAGTTTTATTAGCTGTTACATACTTCTTGAAGTCTGGCTTCTCCTGATTCTTGAGTTTTCACACTCAGCATTAACTTTTCATTTTAATGTTTTAGCAGTAAATTTGTTCAGATACTGTCAGAGATTCACTGAAGATTATCTTCTACCATCTCCTCAATTGTGGTTCACCAAGATAAAAAGCTATGGCAGATTTAATGCACTTGACTTTTAACTACTTTTACACTACTCCTCTCTTGAAATTGAAGGTTGTTAATGGATTGCAGGACTTCCTGAATCGTCGTCTCATTCTAACACAGGCCAGATGTGGATGAGGATTTCCACTGAGGTCTTAAATGTTCTCTAAATTTTGCATGCTTGTGTCTGTGTACCATAGATATGCTTTATAGTCAATCAAAGAACAGTTTAAATTTTCAGCTTTTTCAAAGACTTTTGAATGGTGATAATTTGATTTTACAATAAAGAAAAAAATAAATATGTCACGGAAATATCATAAATACATAATGATTTTTGTATTAGATTGATGTGCCTTAGTTGGTACAGTAATGACTTCAATTGCTGCAAAAATGTATATACTTGCATGTAATTCCAGAATGAGTGGAAACTACTGCAAGTTTTACATTTGTTTTAAAGTGGTCTTTAATGCTATGGGCTAAATATTGTTAATCTATTAAATCAAAATATGAAAAGAAACAATTTATTTACATTAAAGTGTGAATTTGTTCAATGCCATAATATTCCTGTTAAAATTCAGTAAAAGTAGAAAATGACTCTTAATAGCGAGACAAAGTAAATTCGTAGACAATCTTAAACAGATATTTCATTGTTTTAACTTAGACAGTTATTTTAGGACACTGTGTACTTCTTATTTATGTATCTCAGTTAAATGTATGTTTGGTTTTCCACAGTTTCATCTTTTTCTTCTTGGACAACAAAAACAAAGAGGACAGAATGTTTGGGACTAGAAAAGCCGTTGGTTATTGGTCGGGAGGATCAGGATGGAAAGAGGTTGTTGAATCATTTATTCCACTTGGGTCAGACATCAATCTATGGCTGCATATTTATGAACTCTAGTCACTTTTGACAGAAATAATTAAGGACTAGTGAAGGAAGAGACAAAAGTATGATGGCAATGTCAAAAGTAAAAAAAAAAAAAAAAGGATGTTAATTCAATTTAAGCTTCACTTAACTTATTATACATAATTATATATAACTTAATATATATTAAAGCAACTGTCTGTCCTAATATTTTTCACTGAATAATGAAAATAACATGATAGTTCTTAAAAAGTGTGAAAAACTGAGTCACAGCTTTGGCTAAAATACAGAACATGTGTGAACAGACTTTAACCTGTTCTGAGACATTTCTCTCAGCAGATCATAAAGTAGATGAATCAGAGGAGACACAGGCACTGCTGACTCGATACTTCTTGCAATTGTTGTGGCTGAAAGCTGATGACATGTGACGCAACGGTTAATGAATGGAAAATATGTAAACACTGAAACTGAGAAAAAATTAGAAAGTTTTTACATCAGCCAGTCAAACATATTCTGACAAAATTCTGACTCTACCATCTGAATACCTCAAAAGAAATTGAGACATATCAGACCAGGCAACATTTTTCCAGTCTTCAACTTTCCAATTTTTTTTTTGTGAGCTCGTGCAAATTGTAGCCTCTTTTTCCTATTTGTAGTGGAGATGAGTGGTACCTGGTGGGGTCTTCTGCTGTTGTAGCCCATCCGCCTCAAGGTTGTGCGTGTTGTGGCTTCACAAATGCTTTGCTGCATACCTCGGTTGTAACGAGTGGTTATTTCAGTCAAAGTTGCTCTTCTATCAGCTTGAATCATTCGGCCCATTCTCCTCTGACCTCTAGCATCAACAAGGGAATTACAGCCAGCACGAGTCCTGCTAGCTGTGAACAGGGAACGACCGGGCGGTAGAGGATTCTGCTTGGTCATAAAGCCTTCCTCGATTGTGTTAACAAATGAAACATGATTTGTGCAAAACGAATGAATACTTATCAGTGAAGAATTTGTTATTTGCATGATCTGATAGTCATATGGCATATGACTGCGAATAGGGGACAGACTGCGTTCTGTATAACTTTCACGGAGTGATGTCCGAATCAACAGACATCAATGCAATTATAAATCAGATTATTATTACATTGTCAGAGTGGATATGAAGCAATGCAGGTAACATAGGCTTGTTTAATTTGCTAGCAGCTGGCTAGTTAATGTTAACTGATTATAAAGCTGTAATTTGCTTTGCTAGGAGTTAATATTTTGCTATCTACCTTACCTGTCTTTGGACATTTGTGTTTAAACGCATTTTGTAGTTACTGCAATTTTGAAATGGGACAAAATTGAACAAGGAGACTTTGTCACAAGACAGAACAGATGTCACAAAGCAAGGGCTGTGCAAAAAATCGAATGCAATTTTCATGCGCATCTCATCAGTAAAGATGCTCCTGTAATTAGAAGTATATCTCCAGCACGTGCATTCAGATCAGGGTTGCCAGGTTTTCACAACAAATCCTGCCCAGTTGCTTCTTAAAACTAGTCCAAAACTAGCCCAATCGTGTTTCCGGGAGGTTCCCCGATAAAAATTGCTTCCCGGGGTTAAAATATAAAATTTTTGTAAGGGTTGCCCTGGTAGAATTCACATTTTAGGGGCTAAATATCACGTTATCGGTATTGGGGTTGCTTCAAACCGTGGACATGAAAAACAATCGCAGACTTGGCAACACTGGTTCAGGTGGTGAGGCAGTTACTACACAGAGCTGTAGTGTACCGACAACTAACACAAAATCGACAAAGAATCGCTGCGATTTTAACTTTATCTTTCTTCTTCCATAAGGTGGTTTGGCATCATGGCATCTTTTTTTCCAGGCAGAAAAAAAAAAACACGACACACGTCTCCTGGAAATCCTGCATAAATCAACCAATCCAGTGTTGACTTGGAAACTCATGAAGTGTTTTCAATTTTGTGTGCCATATGAATTCAGTCCATGAGACTGACATCTGAGGCTGAGACTAACAATGTATTGAAAATATCATATTGTGTTCAAAGTCTAAATCCAGTTTAAAGTTTTGTAGCCTACCTAATGCCAAGTAAGAATGAAGGAGTTTGACATTTGGAATCATCGCCAACATCCCATTTAGGGTAATTAAAAGCGATATCATTGAAATTTCCATTTAAATGATTATCACAGCACCTGTTTGGATTCAAGTAAAGTCACCTTTATTTATATAGCACTTCAAACAAAATATATTGCATCAAAGCAACTGAACAACATTCATTAAGAAAACAGTGTGTCAATAATGCAAAATGATAGTTAAAGGCAGTTCATCATTTAATTCAGTGATGTCATCTCTGTTCAGTTGAAATAGTGTCTGTGCATTTATTTGCAATCAAATCAACAATATCGCTGTAGATGAAGTGACCCTAACTAAGCAAGCCAGAGGCGACAGCGGCAAGGAACCGAAACTCCATCGGTGACAGAATGGAGAAAAAAACCTTGGGAGAAACCAGGCTCAGTTGGGGGGCCAGTTCTCCTCTGACCAGACGAAACCAGTAGTTATATTCCAGGCTGCAGATTGTCAGATTGTGCAGAAGAATCATCTGTTTCCTGTGGTCTTGTCCTGGTGGTCATCTGAGACAAGGTCTTTACAGAGTTGTCCTGGGGCCGGATTCACGAAAATCTTCTTAAGAAATAAATAAAGACATTTCTAATGATAAATTCCACGAAGTTCGTAAGTATGTTCTTAAAGAGCCAGTAAGATGAATATTCTAAGCTTCCTATCACTGTTTATAAGTACAGTTATACAACTGTACATTGGGTTTAAATCCATCCAAGGTTAAAAAACATTGTAATTTTGTCAAAATATCATTTTAAAATTACCTAAATTCTCAGAGATCCCCAAACGGTTCGCGCGAAGCTGTTCAAAAGATTCAGTTTCCTTAAACCCCACCTTTCGGTAGCATACTGTGTTCTGATTGGTCAACTAACATAGTCAGTTTTGATTGGTTGTTCCGCACACACCTGCACGGTAAACTATGTGTTAGCATCTGTTTGGGGTGAATTATGTCTTATTCGTCTCATCGCGAAGCAAACAGTAAAATAAAAAACTTGAACAGTCTCGCTGCTCTTTCTTCTGTGTGGGTGTATTCAAGCCGCGCTTCAGTTTGAATCTGAATAGTGCGTTCAGCGCGGGGCCGTGGTCACATTAGATATAACGAAGGGAGACATGAAAAACAGACATCGCGTTGTTTTCATATGGATTACTTTATCACAGAATATCTGTTTTCGGCAGCACTTATTTAGTTTTAAAGTAGACATGTCAAGCTTTCTATAGATATCTCTCTCATGTCTCTTCGTTGAGTATTCACGGAGTTACACTTCATTTTTAATGGCATGTTTGTACATGACGATCAGCGCAGACAGGCTGCAGACCGCACGCATACTGATAAGATGCTCGGGAGAAAACAGACACATAACGTCATAATCATACTTCGCGTTGTGATTTGGAGATGCTCATTGTTCTAAATAAAGTTGGTAATGAACCCTCTTTTAT
Organism: Carassius auratus; assembly: GCF_003368295.1. Classification (NCBI taxonomy): domain Eukaryota; kingdom Metazoa; phylum Chordata; class Actinopteri; order Cypriniformes; family Cyprinidae; genus Carassius; species Carassius auratus. The sequence continues at coordinate 1,141,278 of NC_039284.1, forward strand.
GGCCAAATGCTTTGAAAATCCCACTGTACTCACCGAGATTACAAAAGCAGTCATCAGTGAAATGTTGTGAACACAACAAGGATTTGTTGTACTGCTCTGGTATTTTGGTAAAAATGAATTTTAGCCATTGGTTCTTCTGATCTTCATTCTTTGGCAGTGAAAATAAAACAAACTTGCCTTTATAATTAAAAACACACTATCTCCTCGACTGGATGCTATCACACCAACCAGAGCGTCTTTGTGTGGGAGGGGGGAGTTCCGTTTCTCCCCAGATGGTAGGCATATACTATTATGCAAAGTTTTCCTAGTGACGTACATAGAGATGGGCAAAAGATTTGAAATCTATAACGACTCGTTTCAGCGATTCAGAGTCGACTCCTTACTTTAGAAGCCAATAACTTTATAAATCGTGTACTTTTTGGTTTAATTACTTTGCACATTGTTTAAATGTGATGGACAGCTACATCATACACTGTAATACAGGTAATTTTTTATTTCCCATCTGTGTGGCTCTTTAAGTTCAATTCTTGAAAAATTCTTAATAAGTTGTCAAATATATTCTTAAGAAAAAAATTTTCTTAAGAAAATAACCGCCGTTATCTGAATGAATTCATGACGCACTGCTAAACTCACATGATTGTCTTTTTGCGCATCTGGTAGATTACCCTAATAATCATAATAAGCACACACCATGAACTGTATATTTTCATTGCAACTTTGACTGGCGCTCAGCTTCACGTTTTTAATGCGGCCTGTTTTTGAACAGTTACTTTTAAAATAGCTTGTCTCAAGCTGCAGTAATATGTTTCATTCATTTTTGTACCGTGTTTTTGCACTCTCATCTGAGTGAACTATACTATGTGAGTATGTGAGTCTGCGCTTCAACTGCAAATGCATCCTGCGTATTCAGCCGGTGGAGGAGGCACCCGTGTAAACCACAGAATGCCTGGAGATCTGCTCTATGGGCACCCCTGCACTGAGAAATGCAAGATCTGACCTTATACCCCCAATTCGGGAATCGGCCATAAAGCCAGTGCTGGAGCGGTCTCATATGTAACAGGCCGAGCAGTGTAAGTGCCGTTTAAAGCTTAAAGCGGACGCCGCCGCGTCCTCGGGGGAACTGTGAGTGGATGCCGCCGCAGCCTCGTGGGAACTGTGAACGGATGCTGCCGCCGCCTTGGGGGAACTGTGAGCAGACGCCACCTCGGGGGAACTGTGAGTGGACGCCCCCACCGCTCCACTACAGGGAAGAAATTACTTTAATAATTTACTTTAATAAAAAAAAAGCAAACAAGACAAAAGCAAAACTGAACAGATATCCAGGACAAGATCAGAATCGGGACCAACCGCAAGACACGAGTAACAAGTAACAATTAATACAGCCAGACAGAGTGGCGTGTGAGACGAGAATATATAGTCCATGACAATGAGCAACAGCTGTGTGTCTGATTGAGAGACAGGTGTGCGCAGAGCCGGATTATCCATAAGGGCACTTGGGCCAGTGCGCAGGGGCACCAACCATTCACAACAACTAGAGGGGCACCACATGACAAAAGCTTTAAAAATATTTTCGTAAATTGTTTTATTATTAACTTGAAATTCTTAAAAAAACATACATAACTTGTTTAGGAGCACTCACTTAATAACAACAATAATAATTGTTGGTTGCAATACAATTTCCCATTGCCAAACAACTAAGTTGCTAACAGGTTAGCAACTATGCTTTTGGGAAACGCACCCCAGGACGACAATGACACAGAAGCGATTGACTGCACTCTCCCTGTTTACAATTGAGGTTAAAGTTAAAATATTACCGTCTACAGCCATGAGAGGGCGCTCTATGCTGCTCAGTGCTCCTGTAATCTACCACTGAAAACATAGAGCCATATTCGTCGCGGCTGTATACGGTAACGTTTTTTCTTGGTTCTTGGTTCTTGGTTCTAAATAAATGCGACTTATAGTCCAGTGAGACTTATGTTTTTAGTTTTTTCATGACTTATTTTTGGACTGATGCGACTTAAACTTAAGTGCGACTTATAGTCCGAAAAATACAGTTGTTGGACAAGTTAATAAATTACATTTGATTTGAGAAATCACCTTAATTATGTCTGAGGGGGAGGGGGGGGACTTTTGAGGTATAGTGCCCAGGGGCACCACACTGTCTCAATACGGCCCTGGGTGTGCGGAGTGAAGGTAAATGAGTCCGGGAGCAAGGGAGAAACACAGGTGTAGCAACTAAAACAATGATGATCCTTATGAAAATTAACCATGGTTTTACTACAAATAAAACCAAAAAACCATGGTTACTGTAGTTAAACCATGGTAACCACAAATTAACCATGGTTTTGCTATATTAACCATAGTTTAACCATGGTATTTGTAGTAAATCTGTGGTTTTACAAATGGCAGTCAATACACCAAAAAACCATGGGTTACTACAGTTTTACTATACTAAAACCATGGTTATTTTTCATAAGGGTCGAGGTAACAAGATAGGTGGGGTAAGAAAAGAGATATGACAAAAGCACATAGCACCAAAAAAACACAACACTCACAGAAGACAGTGACAGAAAGACAGAAGACTGTGACAAGTACATAATGTAACTACAGAAGAGTCATGTTTTAAATTGGAAAAATATCGAAACTCATTGGTCATTTTTGAGCAGGATGTTAACGGTCTAATCAGATTCAATGATCTATGCTAAGCTAAGCTAAAAGTGCTACCACCGGACCTGGATATAGGATTCAAAAACTGTAAAACTGTTTAACTCTAGGGGAGTTGGAAAATGAGCCTATTTTCATAAAAAGTGGAGTGTTCCTTTAAGGCTCTTTTATGATACTCTTTTCTTTTTGGGAATTTGACAACCATTGGTCAATGTATGCTTGTGTTGGAAAGAAGCACCTTGGACATCGGCTGCTGAGTGTACAGATTAAATGATGACAGAATTGACATTTTTATAAACTTCTTCTTTAAAATGGCAAAAATGAGCTTGGAGATCATGCACACTACTCAAAGCATTCCGTTTCTGAGAAATGCAGATTCTTGGTTATTTTATTAAACGAATAGTGACATGCTGATGATGGGAAAAGTATTATGCAGACTATGTGAAATTGTGACGCATTCCAGCATACTTTGTGTCATTGGCGGATGGGAAACAGGGAGACTCAACCAGTGTTTAAACCATTATTGAGCAAGAGTCCATGAAATGCAATGGTGTCATTGCCAGACTATTAATATAGTCCTGCTGCGAGAGAAAGAGAAAGAGTCTACTTGGAAATCATCAAACGGCCACATATTTGAAATGCCATAACTACTTAGCAAATAGCACACAGTCTAGAAAGTATTCACGGCTATATTCAGCATAAATGTAATTGTTGGTTAGTGCTGTGATATTTAGGACTGAGCTAATTTATTGGTTTTAAAAGTGTCAATGAGGATGTGATATGCACTTTACATTGTGAGTAAAAATACAATAAATGACTCAAGCAATATTCTCTGTAATGATTTTTTGGTAAGAACACCCATGAAATCAGACCAAAAAAAAAAAAAAGAACTGTGCAAAAAGAACCAATGAAACATTTGTGGAAATTTCTCCAGAAAAGCAATGGAAACTGCAGGATGCATACCAGCAGGATTTTTTCTTCTCATCCCTCCAGTTTGTAACAGCCAATATTTAGATAACAGTTCAGCCCTGTCAGTTTCAGAGAGACACATTGGTCCCTGAAGAAACTGGTCAGGACGTAAGAGAGGCAGGGGATGGAATTGTGTGTCTGCTGTCTGCCGGCAGCAATTTATTTTCACACTGCTTTTTTTCCCTCCTCACCAACATTTCAGAGGTTTGGAAGTTCTTCATTGGCCGCCAACACATATGTCATTGTAATAACAGCGAGCAGGGGTTTATTTTAATAGCCAGACCATTCATCAACCCCATACGCTCTGCTACTGCATATAGGTTCCATATCGGCCTCCAGGCCCATTCAGCCAGACTTGTTTCATTTTCCTACTTGATACGATGACTCAAAGCCACAGATAGCTAGGTGTTTACCCAGACTCATTCAACAGGGATGGTTTGACATCATCAAGCGGCGGGGACTCTGGTTACTTTTTCCACTGGTGATCTCTCTATAGCCCCGCATGCCAATCATGGCCAAATGTTTTTGATTTAACTATCTGACTGAGGAAGTGTGTGGTGTTTGTCTGAATTCTGCCTTGAAATATTTGCATATAAGGCCATCAGACTGCCTTTCTAATGAAATGTAATAGTGTAATACAATATTAAAATGCTTTCTCCTATCTCAGTTTAATGTGATCAAACAACTAAGAAAGTTTTTTGTGGGCAGACTTGCCGACGAGTGTAAACAGCATTGTGTTTTCAAACTTCGCTCTGTTTGTTTGAAAGGACTGATATGTCATCTTCTGACTCAACCATTGGCGTGAGTTCAGGGTGGTCCTACCTGTTTGTCCAAACAAGGAAGATGAGGACATTAAGAAGTGATTGGAAAACAAGTTTGGAAGAAGTCAGTGAGCCCCTGCTGGTAAATGAACTACACTCTTAAAATAAATGTTCCAAAACGGGTTTTCACAGTGATGCCATTGAAAGAACATTTTTTCGGTTTCCCAGAGAACCTTTCAGTGAACGGTTATTTTTCCACTATAAAGAGCCTTCTGAACAACTATAAAGCTTTCTGCAAGCAACAAATAAATCCAAATAATTTCATTAAATATGTTTTACCTGTGAACATCTTAAAAATGTTAAGTGGATTGCTGGCTTTAAAAGCATAGCTCAAAATATTTGGTAGTAAGGATTTGGGACTGTACTGTATTTTTGGTGCCTTCAGCCAGTCAGCATGTTGGGACATCATTCCTATTCATCTCAGTTATTAGTCACACCGACATGAATAGGAATGCTAATGACGAGCTTTCTAATGGGATTCTTAAGCTCCTTCTTTCATTTTATTTGGTGTTTCTAACTACAAGAATTTAAATTTGGCATTTCTGTGATGCAAAGCTGAATTTCAGCAACCATTACTGCAGTCTTCAGTGTCACATTTGCCTTCAGAAATCATTCAAAGAAACATTTATTTTTATTATTAGTACACAGTTGTGCTGCTTCATTTTTTTTTTTTGAGAAAAATGATACACTCTTTGATTAATAAAAGTTTGATTAACTAAAGTAATAGCATTTACTTTAAAATAGTTTTTGTTTAACATTTTGTACATCAGTTCTAATAAACAGTTTTCTTTGATAAATTGAATGTGTATTTTACTGAAAAAGTCAATCGTGGGTCAACACAGACAAGTTTCTCATTGTGTGTGCGTGGAGAGAGAGAGAGAGAGAAAGAGAGAGAGAGAGAGAGAAAGAGAGAGAGAGAGAGAGTGAAATGGAGAGAGAGGTAGAATGCACGCTTTATACAGATAATAAAAGGTATTTTGGGAGTTTATTTTTTATTTTTTTATTATATTGTTGGTCATAATTTCTTGTTTGGTCAATGTCATGCTGGGTTCTGGTTCCTTAGCTGCTGTAGGCTGTATGGATCTTTTTAACAGAAATAATTTGCCGTGGTGATTTATAAGTGCAGCAGTCAACAGACCTGGAACGACTTCAGAGCTGTGCCTTTCCTGGAAAATAATTGCACGCCTTAGAATATTCATCAACCAATCAGAGTCAAGCATGGTATATTTGATATTTTATTTCAACGATGATTTCAGGTAACTAAACGTTTATTTTATAGTTTCTTAACTATAATAATCCTGTTTCAGAACATGATCAAAAATCTCCTGCACAAAAGTGTGTTTAGCGTCATTAAGATGTCATTGTCTGAGCAGGTAGACAGAATGAGGTTTATCTCATGCACACCTGGGACAAGATCTGGAGTGGGCGGGGCAACATGTTCAATTTGACTGATAGGGTTGTTTGGCTTTGGGGTTAAAGTGCTTATAGTTTGACTTTTTTTAACAGCATCCAAAACTCTAGAATTTTTTGTAACAGCTGCTTGAAACAGAATGTGTCCTATGTGGGTGCAGGACTGCATGGCGTGTACAGTATAATATAGAGGTTATGTAAATAGGTAGTCTGGGTGGGATGAAACTCAAGGAATTTTCCATACGACTTCCTGATGACTTTAACATGTCCTGCCAAACAACTGCAGCCGTCCTGACAGACAAACCCCCATGACTCACACGAGCCCAAGCCATATCAAACATTTTAGTTTAGACCCCTGAAGTGATGCCAGTCTTCTGTGACCTCTTCAGTAATCAAGTATCTGGTGTTGGAGCATTTGTTCAGTCATAAATACAATTTTCCCACTTGCAGACTTGAATACTTTGAACATGACCACAATAAAAGTAGCAACTGTCATCTGAATGAGAATGAAAGCTGAATGCATTCATATTACAACTAAATGCTCATGTTTTCTCTGTATCTATTATTGTTGTGGTATGTTTTACTTTAAAACCAGCTGACAGTTGTAATGTATTAGTTGTATTGGAACAGACAGGAACAATGATGCTTTTCATAAGCATTAATCATCCATGTACAGTATGTTTGTAATTATTCAGAAATTGTATTTCACTGCACTGGGTTTCCTGTTGGTTTTAATTAGCTCTGCCTCCTCCTCCTAAAGCAAAAATTACAGGACAAATTCAATGCTGCCACCTAGTGTCATGATTTCACAATACATGGGAGTTTATTGTGCCTGTATGATGATTTATGGGAGTAATTCACTTTAAAAATTTAAACATTAGAATTCAGGCTTCTAAAGTTGATGGCAAAACATTGCAGTTTTGTGTTTCATTGGGTTGTATAAACAGTACAATTTCTGTGGAATACATAAATATACAAAACTAAACCAATATATACATAAATATATGTACACTCACTGGACACTTTATTAGGTACACTGTTCAATTGCTTGGTAACTCAAATTGCTAATTAGCCAATCACATGGCATCAACTCAATGCATTTAGGTATCTAGATGTGGTGAAGACGACTTGCTGAAGTTCAAACCGAGCTTCAGAATGAGGAAGAAAGAGGATTTAAGTGACTCTAGAGTCTCTAGAGTTTATAGCGAATGGTCAGAAAAATAGAAAATATCTAGTCAGCAGTTGTGTGGATGAAAATGCCTTGTTGATGTCAGAGGTCAGAGGAGAATAGGCAGACTGGTTAGATATGATCGAAATGTAACTGGGTCATTATACGAAAACGTGCCATTTCCCACTTTTAATGTTTGATTTTCAAATTTCTGTTTTGAAAATCTTTAAGCCCCTTTTTGGATTAAGTAGATCCTTACCTCTCAGGAAAATGTGCCGTGCCATCTCAGGCTATCTTATTTTTTTCATTTTTTTCATTTAACTAATTTAAATGTGTGTTTTTGGTCAACCCTGTTACCAACATATTAATTACTTTTTGAAAAGGTTTTAAATACATGTATATAACAAATCTGATATACTGTGGAAGATATACTCCCCCTTGTTACATTAAGAGTGTTTGTGAATTGAGAATATTGAAAGTTTTATTTTTTTAAGGGGATGAATACGTTCATTTCCAAATTACACTCTCCCAGCATCTTCTGTTTTAAGAAAAATGTATGGAAACAAAAATTAAACACCTCAATTCAATTTTGAGTGGATTATTAGCCTCTCTTACTAAACATTTACAATTAATTGATTACATTTTTATTTACATTTTTTAAGTTCTATTAGAATATTATACAAGTAACAGGGTTGACACATCAGTTACAGGGTTGACAACAGCTACCGTATTGATTATACTGCTTGTCTGAGTTACAATTATGGTTGTAATGGAGTCTTAATTGGACATTCATAAACCTTTAATTCAACATGACTAATCAGCATATTATGTAGACGGCTCTATTGAGATATTTTAGCATAAAAATGATGAAAAACCGAAACTTATCTGTTTGCATGAACTTTAACTTTAAAATGTTTAACTGTTGCCCCGCCTTCTACTTCTCAAACCTCATACTTTCTATGATATTGTGCTGAGAAAACACAGATTTACCCATTCTGTGTTGGTAGTGGCGTGTACCACAGTTTGCTTTGCCAATTGAGAAACTTGATTGGTAAACGGTTTGCCAGAATATACCCTGACCCAGATCTATCCCGTTAGTGAAGCATTGGTTTCCACACTGGTTTCATTAAATAAATAAATAAATAAAGGAAATTATTATTTTAAAAGATTCACGAATAAGAATCATCTGTTCACGAACTGGATGGTGAACTTGCATTACCGAGCCAAAGATGATACTGAACATTTCGAATGAATAAAGAAGTTCATCTGTAAACCACATAAAGCTATTGTTTGACTTCATAAACCTTTATTTTATGCATGCTTCGTATGGATCTGTTGACTGAATGCATAGTGTGATTTCTAGGAGAATGTTTGTGTCGTTATGTGCTTGTAACGGGAAAAAATCAGTCGCGGTATTGTTTGAAATCCCCAAACTTAAATATTAAATTAATAAATTACATCAAAATAAAAGTAATCACTGGTAATCTAAAATAGTTTTCAGATGTTACTGTAATCTGATTACCCCTTATTTAAAATGTAATTTTAACGAAATACAGTTACTCATATTTTGTATTTTACATACGTAACGCTGTTACATGTATTTCGTTACACCCCAGCCCTGATTATTTATGATTGTGTAGCATACTGTAAATGTAAGTAGTTCACATGCCATCAAATAATCATACAAGTCACACAAGCTTGATTTATTTTTTGACAAGAAAACTTTTTAAAACTATTTGGATGGAGTGCATGTATGGAGAGTATCCCAAATGCAAACTGAAAAGCTTGTTAATTTATTGACTTCTCATAATAAAAAAAATAATGACTTTTGATTTATAAAGCACATTTATAAAACCCAATGCACTTGTGTGTATCAGTATAGATCAGTAACCTCAACATATTTTAGCCTATCTATCAGTAGAATAAATAAAAAAACATGATTTTTAGGGATAAAAACTGTAAAAACATGTATATTATGTATACTATTTGTAAGAAAAGTATGTCTGTTAAAATTCTCAGTCATCCAGGTCATAGTTATCCAAGAAGGGTTGGCTCAGGGGTGACAACCCCACAGAGGTTAAATGCCTGGCACTCCCCATCAGTCATTTAGAAATGAAGAAACCCCTTGGATGAGAGGCAATAGCTTCAAATATGGACGTACCTAGTCCAGTTGCCCTTGATTTAACCCTTCTTGTGTATACAACATGGGTAAGACACACAAAAGCGTACTTGGGTCAACCCTCTTACCCTGGAATGGTTACAGGGTTGACGGTAACAGGGTTGACGAAAAAGGTTATTGCCGGCCATTACTAGCCATGAGGTATAGGTAATGACACTACATTACGTGCCTTAATGAGAGGCTTAAATATTATCATATATGTAAATTTTTAAATATGTACAAAAAACTTTTTAACATATGCTTTTCTGGTAACAGGGCTGACACAATGAGCGTGTCCCTGTCTTTCAGACATTACATAACCTCAAAGAAAATTCATTAAAAAGAAGAGAACACTTACTTGTCTTCTACCATCAACTTCATGAAAGTCAGATAATGTCACTTCCTGGAACTGATGCAACTTTTGGAACAGTCCATTATCTTTAAAGAGGTGTTTTTATAAAAAGTAACAGGGTTGACGAGAACCTAGGGACCCGACTAAATTGTGTGTTTTTTTATTTTATTTGACACGTTAAGAATAAAATCCATTTATGACTAATGAACTGACACTTAAGGCTTTATACAAGTATATGTTTTTTTTATGATAGTTTGACTTTTTTGGCCTCGATAGCAAGTAGAAGTAGAAAAATCTTACTGAGGGACAGGCCATTTTCAACATTTCTTCAAGATGCTTTGTACAAAAATGTGATTAAAATCCTTTAAAAACCAAAGAAACAGAAAATAATTTATTCTTATATTATGAGACATTATGGAAACTAAAATATAAAATATTCTATTTCTTTTATGTTTTATTAAGATTTACAGAGCTTTTTTTTCCTGAGGGACACAAAATGGCACGTTTTCGTATAATGACCCAACTAACTAAAATAACCACTCATTACAACCAAGGTACACAGAGTACTATCTCTGAACACACAACACATCAAACCCTGAAGCAGATGGGCTACAGCAGAGGAGGACCACACCGGCTGCCGCTCCTGTCAGATAAGAACAGGAAACAGAGGCTACAATTGGCACAGGCTCATAAAAATTGGACAATAGAAGATTGGAAAAACGTTGCCTGGTCTGATGAGTCTTGATTTGTGCTGCTACATACGGATGGTAGGGTCAGAATTTAGTGTAAAGAACATGTAAGCATGGATCCATCCTGCCTTGTCTCAAAGGTTCAGCCTGGTATTGGTGGTGTAATTGTGTGGGGGATATTTTCTTGGCACACTTTGGGCCCTTAGAACCTATTGAGCATTGTTTAAACGTCACAGCCTTCCTGAGTATTGTTACTGACCACGTTCATCCCTTTATGACTACAGTGTAATCATCTTCTGATGGCTACTTCCAGCAGGATAATGCACCATGTCACAAAGATCAAATCATCTCAGACTGGTTTCTTGAACGTGATAATGAGTTCACTTTAATCAAATGGCCTTGACAGTCACCAGATCTTGCACCTTTGGGTTGTGGTGGAACGGGAGATTCGCATCATGGATGTACATGGATGGATGCCATGAAGAATTAAGGCAGTTCTGAAGGCAAAAGGGAGTATATGTATGTATATGTGTGTATATATTCAGTTAGTTTACTTTAATGTAATAAAATAACAAAATAAAAATAAAAATACAATAAAAGTAGCAATAAAATGTAAATAAAAATTAATTACTAAATGTTACTAAAATGTCTTAATTAAAAAATACATAAATGCAAATAAAATACAAATACGAATAAAAACTAATTTACAATATTAATACACTCTATATGTCAATTTACTTTCCCGGAAACACACATTTAGATATGTCTATCATTCTTTCTTTATTTCTTTCCTTCCTTCTTTCTTTCTTATTTATTTTAAAACAAAAATGATCCTTAACCCAATACACAAAAAAAAAAAAAAAAATAGCATGGGCAGTTTTTCTGAATGTAAATATTCAATTGCTGCTGACATTATTTGAGAGCCTTAGCCCCTGGTATACTGGCAGACTGCACGTCTCCTGCACTGTCTCTTTCCTCTCCAAATGCAGTCTAATCACAAAGTGCAAGTTGCTTTCCATTAGCCATGGGACAGCTGTGATCTGATAACATTTCATCAAACACAGACATTTCCATCCATCCTGGAGAACTGCAACGATGCTGAATACAAAATCCTTAAGATAAATAAAAAATACTGGAGCAATTATGGCAAAACATATGGAAGAAATCTGAGAAGGTATCAGAGTCCTCTCTGGGAATGAAGCTCATGAACATGATTAAATACAGAACTATATTAAAATAACAACATAATTTAAACATACTATTAATCTATTGCATTTTAGCTATAAATCTCTTTTAGTATGAAGTTCTTACACACGTTTACAATAACTGCAGTGATAACTTTTGACACCATTTAGTTGATCCCATAAACCACTATACATCTGCTTCTTGTGTCTAGGTTTTTAGTGTTTTTCCAGTCTGCTCATAGTTTATATGTAGGTATTAATACATAACAAGCATAAAATGTAAATTTCTGTACATTCTGATTGATGCTGAAACTTATTTTGTACGCATTTCAACGTCCAAAATGTAAAAGTGCTACATATTTACAGTTTGAAAATGTAAATATTTACAAATCTTTTTTACCTTTAAGATAAGAAACCTAAGCCTAACACCAAACCTAAACTTACCAATTTAAAAAAAGATATAAAACATGATTGAATGAATTACGCAGGGAAATTATCATCACCAGCAGACATCACTGCACCCCAAATCATCACTAACTTCAGAAACTTCACACCGGATTTTGGATTCTGTGCCTCTCCAGTCTTCCTCCAGAGTCCTTGTGCACCTTTTCCTATCACACTTTTTCCTTTCAGTCAACTTTCTATTAATATATTTTGATACAGCACTCTGTGAAAAGCCAGCCCTTTCAGCAGTGACCTTCTGTGGCTTACCCTCCTTGTGGACAGTGTTGATGATTGTCTTCTGGACAACCGTTAAGTCAGTAGTCTTTCCCATAATTGTGGTTGCATGTTCTAAACTAGCCCAAGAGGTACCAAGTATTTATACTCAAAATTAATAAGACTAATCATTCTAATTCTAATTTTCTGAAGATATTGAGTTTTTAATTTTCATAAGCTGTAAGTCAGAATAAAAAATAAAAAAAAACTCATGAAATATTTCAGTTTGTGTGCAATTATATTTATAATATAAGAAAGTTTGTGCTTTTAAATTAAGTTACAAAAAATAAAGACCTTTTCCGATATATTCAAAACAATTTAGATGCCCCTGTAATGAGACATTTTAGAAAAAAAAATTAAATATTTTCACAAGAGTGTAATCATAAATTGCATTAAATATTATTTTTTTGTTTTTTGTTGTTGTTGTTGTTTTTGTTCCTAATCATACTATTTACATGGAATTACCATCATGCAAATGTTAGTAGCTTGCAGTCCTCATTACAAGATTATTGTTTTGGAGAGCAACTCTAAAGACTTGATGCGAGTATCCACTAATGTAAAATGTGCAATACATCCCAGTCACCAATGGAGGGCTCCCTCATCACAGATATGATAAGCTGTTTACGGGGTCAATGCTTTTACCATGGGCATCGGAAAACAAAAATCGGACTTGCCATGTTTGTGAATCAAATAATAATAATAATAATAATTACATTCAAGTTTATTTCAATATTGCTTTTTACGATACAAATAATTGCAAAGCAACTTTACAGATAGAGTTTCAAAAATATTTAGTAGTAGCTTATAAGTGGCGACTCAGTTTGTGCACATATGACAAATGTACAGAAAAAATCTAAGACGTGATCAAACAGATGATGTACACTATTAAAATTAATTATTATATGATGCAATCACACTTATAGCGAAATTTGGTACCTCTGTATGTTGTTTCAGGGTTAGCATCATCTGCGATCCTTAGAGGGGGTGATATCCTTTCTTCTCAGGAATAATTCCTTGATTTTATTTAGCGCTTTTAGAAGAGGTGAATGTCCACCAGCAGTTATAGTGATAGTGATACTACACTCTTAGGGAAAAAAAAAATTAAATAAAGCATTTTAACCTAAAGTTACCGGACTGACATAAACCAACCTGTATATACCCAAAAGGGGCAACAGACCCACTCAAGCTATTCAACTAAATGAATGTATAGGAACTGGTGCAGTATACATGGTCTCTTTATTTCTTTTTTTTGTTCTCCCTTTTTTAAGGGGTGGGGTGGGCAACAAAACACAATCAACAAAATCAAAACAATAACTTAAATGCAAAAAAAAAAAAAAAAGACAAAAAAGAAAACTAAATACAAAAATGGCAACAATAAGAGGGGCAGACTGGTTCACTAAGATTAGGTTTTTGGCTGAAAGTAACAATCTCAGCTATTTCTACTGCAACCATGGAAACAACCACCAAACAAAATCAACCAATAGTGCTATCACCGCATCACACTACACCCTAGTAACTGGGGTACTGTCTTACCGAATACGAACCCCCTTTTAGCAACCAAAAAAAGTAAAAAAACATAAAACAAATAAGCTATACAATATTCACATAATGAAATCAAATCAAATAAAAAAGCAAACAGAAACAAACACTTATAAACAATCAGTACTGCTAAAACACAATTACACGTTTAAATACACCTACATTCACATGTTATTAAAATGTACAATTTACATTGACCATACATCAGTTACTACAACTACACTTTTATAAAACATTAAAAATAAATTAAATTACCTCCACAATGTTTCCTAATTAAACTGCACACATCATATCACATTAAGCGACCGTGCTGCCAAATGTGTTACTACAATGAAACAAACAGAACGCCTGCTAAAAAAAAAAAAAAAAAAAAGTTTATGGCACATAATAAATCAACCGATCCAGCCATTTCCAGCAGAGCTCAAATAGTCCAAGAAAGTGGGATTCAGAGACATGTGAAGTGTGACAGATGTGGATGAATGCATCTCCAGGGATGATGTAATACTCAGATGAGGGTCCTTCTAGAGTGCTTGCTAATTCTCCTCCTCTTCACAGAGGACAACAGGACCATATCAGTATCTCACTCATATTTACTGTGTGCAACTGTACCGTTGAGTCTGAGCTGCTCAGTACTGAATAAAATATCCTCTCTGTGTCTGGCCTCACCGATCCTTCCCTACCAAACATTAGGACTCCAAGTGTTTGGAAATAAACACTCTCCTCTCCTTTTAATCCAGCTCATCATTAAAGGAATAATTCAACCAAAAAATGAAATTTCACTGGAAATGTACTCACCCTCTGACAGTCCAAAAAAATAGATGAGTGAGTTTCTTCATGGGAACAGATGGATGATTATGAAGAAGTGTCATCAGAATGAGAGTCCAAACAGCTGCGAAATGTTAACATCAAACATCAAAATAAATAAATAAATAAATCTTGTAGAAATGGACAAACATCAAAATCTTCAATAAATCCCCTAGGGCCTATAGCATTTAATGTGCAAATCCTAAAAGTCTCACGTAAGTATAATTCTGTTCCTACTACATATTGTAGGTTCGAGATCGAATGTCAAAAAGTTGCAAAAATGCTGAGCTACAGTACCTGACTTTTTAAATCTTGAATTCTAATACCACAACGATGTTCCGAAATGCGGGTTTTTGAAGGTCTACTAGTTTTTCCACATAGCGAAGACTGCAGGGACAACACAACATTTAGATCACATACTAAATAATACCTCTTTTTTATTATCAGTATAATTTTTTATCTTGCATTATAGGCATGTTTGAAAGTTTGAATTTATAGGTAAAATTACATTGTTGACTATAATTGTGGGAAGTCGTGGCCTAATGGTTAGAGAGTCGGACTCCCAATCGAAAGGTTGTGAGTTCGAGTCCCGGGCCGGTAGGAATTGTGGGTGGGGGGAGTGCATGTAAAGTTCTCTCTCCACCTGCAATACCACGACTTAGGTGCCCTTGAGCAAGGCATCGAACCCCCGACTGCTCCCCGGGTGCCGCAGCATAAATGGCTGCCCACTGCTCCGGGTGTGTGTTCACAGTGTGTGTGTGTTCACTTCTCTGTGTGTGTGCACTTCGGATGGGTTAAATGCAGAGAACAAATTCTGAGTATGGGTCACCATACTTGGCTGAATGTCACGTCACTTTCACTTTCAATTGGCAAAAGGCACCTTATTCAAAAAATGAGAATGAGGAATTAAATCCACTTGAATATTGAATATTGAGAAGATTATGGTCTCTTATAATTCACATGCGGTGGTTTTTCAAAACATATTTTTAAGATTAGGTTCACTGTCCACAAAACAGTATGTCAATGTTTAACTAAAACACCTGGTATGTCCTGATTTTTTATGGTTTTCGGTTTATGTAAACACTCATATTAAGACACTCACGTAACATATTCATAAACCAACTAGCGGCAGACTGAATCAATTTTTCCTTTTCTTCATAGGTCATTTAACTCTTAATCACCTGTGAGTGTAAACGCATGTTTGAAATGTTTTTTTAAATTGTCTCACAAAGAGCCTGTTAGCTCAAAACGTTACCTTGTGTGAAGTCCATTATTACATTGTTTTGCTTTTTCGGGGGCTATGGTGTGCTGACTTTTATTTGCTTTTTAACTTTGGAAACTAACAAGAAACATGGGCAGACAAACTGGCAAATAAGGAAATTAGAATATAATAATTTTAAAACAGAATTAAACATAACATAAACTTCATATAACATCCCCCTCCAAGGATGTGCATTATAACACGGTAGTAACTTATACTCCAACAGAGGTAGGGGACACTTGTGGTGGGGATTCGGCAGGCAGGACCAAGGGAAATACCAACAGAGACAAAGTTGATGGAGTTGGAGACCCAGGTGGAGCCAGAGAACCAACAGAACAGGGGGTCACCACAAGTCCAGATGGCCAAGGTGGAGCTGACGGCTCGTGGGACTGAGGCAAAGACAGGGACCCAGAAGACTGCAGTGGAGCTGGAGAGAACTAAGGACAAAGCCAAAGGGAAAGCAGAGTGGAGCCAAAGGGATGGGAGGGTGAGGTGTACCTGGAGGCCTGAAATTCAGTGCTGAAGAATCAAAGGGACAAGGAAGCCTGGTGAAGCTAGTGGGATGATGGGTCACAACAGAGACAAAACACAAAGGAGCCAAGGTGGAGTAAATTAATTGGAGGGCGGAGATAAAGTCTGGGGCTCTGTGGCCAAAAGTGGAGCTTGGGGATGGTCTCACCAAGGCATGACATGAGCCAGCAGAGATTGGGGATTGAAGAAGGATTGACTGGCACTGGCTGAGGAGGGAGTGGGAGGCTGGGTGAACTGAACAACATTCATTAGGAAAACAGTGTGTCAATAATGCAAAATGATAGTTAAAGGCAGTTCATCATTGAATTCAGTGATGTCATCTCTGTTCAGACTGGATCTGGTGGCTACGGTGACCTCAGAATAAGAGATAAACAGACAAATATTAGCGTAGATGCCATTCTTCTAATGATGTAGCAAGTACATAGAGTGTCATGGGAAGTGTTTCCGGTTCCGGTTTACCTAATTAATGCAGCCTAAAAATCCTTTAAAGGATTTGGATATTAAAAGCATATTAGTATGTTATGTGTAAGCCAGGTTAAAGAGATGTGTCTTTAATCTAGATTTAAAACTGCAAGAGTGTGTCTGCCTCCTGAACAATGTTAGGTAGTTTATTCCAGAGTTTAGGCGCCAAATAGGCAAAGGATCTGCCGCCCGCAGTTGATTTTGATATTCTAGGTATTATCAAATTGCCTGAGTTTTGAGAACGTAGCATACGTAGAGGATTATAATGTAAAAGGAGCTCATTCAAATACTGAGGTGCAAAACTATTCAGGGCTTTATATGTATTAAGCAATATTTTAAAATCTATACGATGTTTGATAGGGAGCCAGTGCACTGTTGACAGGACTGGGCTAATATGGTCATACTTCCTGGTTCTAGTAAGAACTCTTGCTGCTGCATTTTGGACTAGCAGTAGTTTGTTTACTAAGCGTGCAGAACACCATATAAAGCATTACAATAATCTAACTTTAAGGTCATAAATGCATGGATTAACATTTCTGCATTTGACATTGAGAGCATAGGCCGTAATTTAGATATATTTTTGAGATGGAAAAATGCAGTTTTACAAATGCTAGAAATGTCGCTTTCTATGGAAAGATTGTGATCAAATAGCACACCTAGGTTCCTAACTGATGACGAAGAATTGACAGAGCAACCATCAAGTCTTAGACAGTGTTCTAGGTTATTACAAGCAGAGTTTTTAGGTCCTATAATTAACACCTCTGTTTTTTTTTTTCAGAATTTAGCAGTAAGAAATTACTCGTCATCCAGTTTTTTATATTGACTATGCGTTCCATTAGTTTTCCAATTGGTGTGTTTCACCGGGCCACGAAGAAATATAGAGCTGAGTATTATCAGCATAACAGTGAAAGCTAAGACTATGTTTCCTGATGACATCTCCCAAGGGTAACATATAAACCGTGAAGAGTAGCGGCCCTAGTACTGAGCCTTGAGGTACTCCATACTGCACTTGTGATCGATATGATACATCTTCATTCACTGTTACGAACTGATGGCGGTCATATCAGTACGATTTAAACCATGCTAATGCACTTTCATTGATGCCAACAAAGTGTTCAAGTCTATGCAAAAGAATGTTTTGGTCAATTGTGTCAAATGCAGCACTAAGATCCATTAAAACTAATAGAGAGATACACCCACAATACCATTTTTCTCTAAGAAGAAATATAATTGTGAGGATACTACCTTTTCTAGTATCTTGGACAGAAAAGGGAGATTCGAGATTGGTCTCTAATTAACTAGTTCTTTGGGGTCAAGTTGTGGTTTTTTGATGAGAGGCTTAATAACAGCCAGTTTGAAGGTTTTGGGGACATATCCTAATGACAATCAGGAATTAATAATAGTCAGAAGAGGATCTATGACTTCTGGAAGCACCTCTTTTAGGAGCTTAGATGGTATAGGGTCTAACATACATGTTGTTGGTTTAGATGATTTAACAAGTTTATTCTTCCTCTCCTATAGTAGAGAATGAGTGGAACTGTTCCTTAGGGGGTCTATAGTGCGCTGTCTGATGTGATACTGTAGCTGACTGCTGAATGGTTGCAATATTATCTCTAATAGTATCGATTTTAGAAGTAAAGTAGTTCATAAAGTCATTACTGCTGTGGTGTTGGGAAATGTTAACACTTGTTGAGGCTTTATTTTTTGTTAATTTAGCCACTGTATTGAATAAATACCTGGTGTTATGTTTGTTTTCTTCTAAAAGAGAAGAAAAGTAATCGGATCTAGCAGTTTTTAATGCTTTTCTGTAGGATAGGTTACTTTCCCGCCAAGCAATACGAAATACCTCTAGTTTTGTTTTCCTCCAGCTGCGCTCCATTTTTCGGGCTACTCTCTTTAGGGTGCGAATGCTCATTATACCATGGTGTCAAACTGTTTTCCTTAACCCTACTTAAGCGTAAAGGAGCAACTTTATTTAAAGTGCTAGAAAAGAGAGAGTCCATAGTTTCTGTTACATCATCAAGTTGTTTCTGAGGTTTTGGATATGCTAAGGAATTTGGATACAGGTACATCAGGAAGGTAACTTAAAAACCAGTCTTTTGTGGTAGAAGTGATGGTTCTTCCATACTTGTAACAAGAAGTGGAATTTACAATTTTGGCTATATGAAGTTTGCACAGAACTAAATAATGATCTGAGATATCATCACTTGGCTGAATAATTTAAACACTATCAACATCAATTCCATGTGACAGTATTAAATCTAGAGTATGATTTCGACAATGAGTAGGGCCTGAAACGTGTTGTCTAAGTTCAGAATGTCTATAAATGCTGATCCCAATGCATTGAGCTTTTTCATTATCGACATGGATATTAAAATCACCAACTATTAAAACTTTATCTGCAGCCAGAACTAACTCGGATGTAAAATCACCAAACTCTTTAATAAAGTCTGTATGGTGCCCTGGTGGCCTGTATACAGTAGCCAGTACAAACATAACAGGGGATTTATCATTAACATTTGTTTCTCTGGATAATGTTATGTGCAGTACCATTACTTCAAACGAGTTATACTTGAAGCCTGCCCTCTGAGAAATCCTGAAAACGTTGTTATGAATTGAAGCAACTCCTCCCCCTTGGTCATTTAGACGCGGCTCATGTTTATTACAGTAATCTTGGGGGGTGGACTCATTTAAAATAATGTAATCATCAGGTTTTAGCCAGGTTTCTGTCAAACACAGCACATCTAGATTATGATTAGTGATCATATTATTTACAAAAAGTGTTTTTGTAGAAAGGGATCTGAAATTCATCTGTTTTTTTATTTGTTGAACCTCAATTAAATTGTTAATCTTAACTTGGTTTGGACTTTTTTTTTTGTATTTTCTAGTTCTGGGAACAGACACAGTCTCTAAAGTGTGATATCTAGGTGAAAGAGTCTCTATGTGCTGAGAATTAACTGACCTCTGTGACGGGAGGCAGCTAGCAGACGGTCGGTTCAGCCAGTCTGTCTGCTTCCTGAACTGGGCCCCAGTTAGTCAAGTATAAACACTAAGACTATTTGCCATATTTCTAGAGAGAAGAGTGGCGCCACCCCAGGAGGGATGAAGACCATCTCTTTTAAACAGGTCAGGTCTGCCCCAAAAGCTCGTCCAATTGTCTATGAAACCTATGTTATTCTGTGGGCACCACTTAGACATCCAGCCATTGAGTGATGACAATCTGCTATGCATCTCGTCACCACGGTAAGCAGGGAGGGGACCAGAGCATATTACAGTGTCTGACATCGTGCTTGCAAGTTCACACACCTCTTTAAAGTTATTTTTAGTGATCTCTGACTGGCGAAGTCGAACATCATTAGTGCCGGCATGAATAACAATCTTACTGTATTTACGTTTAGCATTTGCCAGCACTTTTAAATTTGCCAAGATGTCAGGCGATCTGGCTCCTGGTAAACATTTGACTATGGTTTCTGGTGTCTCTATATTCACAACAGAATTATCAATAACTAGAGCACTTTCATCAGGTTTCTCAGTGGATGCATCACTGAGTGGGGAGAACCTGTTTAATGTTTTGTTCAGAACAGAAGAGCAGTGTTTGACCCACGACTACGCTGCCTCACTGTCACCCAGCTGCAGGGGCTCTGTTGCCGGAACTGAACAATGTACAGAAATCCATGAGCTAGACGGATCCAAGACCGTTTCTAGAGCCCTAACAGTCTTACTGTCCTCAATTAAAGTTTGGATGCATGTCTCTAATTCTGAAATCTTCTCTGTCAGCCTATTTCCCTGCATTTATCACACGTGAATCCCTCATCTGGGACAGAGATAGATAAACTGTACATGTAACAAGAGGTGCAAATAACAATAGCAATAGAAGCCATTACTCACCGTGCTTGATGAAATATTCTTAACACAGTTGTTTGATGAACTTGTTAAAAACTGGAGCGAGAGAGAGGAGAGAAAAGAAAACAGCGATAGGTTCGAATGAAAATGCTAATGACAAGCTAACGAGTGCTAACTCAATGCGGGTGTACTGCACTCACGGATATAAAATAAAAGTGAACGATCAAAATTAATCTGATAAGATTGATCAATAATATCAGAAATATGGTGTGAATTAAGTTATATTTTATCACTTTAAAAAACAGAGTGATACTATAGATTCTAGAGAAATAAACAGCTACAACAAGGTGTGTGTGTTTCCATTTATGTATGTCAATTGGTTCTAGTGGCTATGTTTTGTAATGTAATAATGAAGTTAAATTGTTGTGTTGAGAACTTGAGACTTAATTACCATCTAGTTTTGTTTTAACTATTTATATTTATGTAGTTGAGTTTCACTGTCAAAAAGGTCGTTAGTTTTTTTTTTTTTCTGGATCTCAAACATGATCAGTTTCACCAGGGATGAACTGCTGAACATTCGGCAGAACACACCACAAGATCTTTTACCGGATTTAAATTATTCAGACGTTTTACTGAACGTTGTTATCGGAGGAGCGGCGGCGCTGATCAAGCGCTTCAGGACGCGCAGACAGGGGAAGCGAGCGGGAGCACTCGTCAGACTCAGGAAGCGCGGATTTCGAACGCCGTTGCCTAGCATCCATCTCGCAAATCTCCGCTCTCTACCCAACAAAACAGACTAACTCCTTCTGCTCTCTCAGACAAATAAGGATTTCTCTCACTCTGCTGCTCTGTGTTTCACGGAAACCTGGCTGAATGACGCCATACAGGACAGCGCGCTCCATCTGCCGGACTTTCAGCTGTTCAGAGTGGATCGCGAATCAGAATCAACTGGGAAATCGCGTGGCGGCGGAACATTCTTTTACATCAATGAACGGTGGTGTACAGCTGTAACTGTGTTAAAGAAGATGTGCTGTCCTAATCTAGACATGCAGTTTGTCAACTGCAAGCCATTCTATTTGCCGCGGGAGTTTCATTCGTTCATTCTGGTCAGTGTTTACATTCCTCCGCAAGCGCACGTGAGCTCAGCTTTTCAGAAACTCGCTGATCAGATCACAGACACAGAACAACAACACCCGGGCTCTGTTTTAATCATTCTTGGGAACTTTAACAAAGCAAATCTCTCCCGTGAACTGCCAAAATACAGACAGCATGTTACATGTCCCACCAGAGACAGTAATATATTGGATCACTGTTACACCACAATAAAGGATGCATATCACTCTGTTCCACGAGCAGCTTTGGGACGTTCTGATCACTGTCTGGTTCATCTTATACCGTCCTACAAGCAAAAACTTAAATCTGCTAAACCTGTAGTAAGGACTGTGAAGAGATGGACCAGCGAAACCGAGCAGGATGTACAATCTTGTTTTGACCTCACTGATTGGAGTGTTTTTGAAGCTGCTACCACCGATCTGGACGAACTCACAGAGACCGTAACATCCTATATTAGTTTCTGTGAGGATATATGCATTCCTACCAGGACTTATTTAACATTCAACAATGATAAGCCATGGTTTACAGTAAAACTCACACATCTTCGTCAGCCCAAAGAGGATGTCTACAGAAATGGGGACAGGGTCTTGTACAATCAGGCCAGGAACACACTGAACAAAGAGATCAGAGCGGCTAAAAAAGACCTACACTAAAAAGTTGGAAGACCAGTTTACTTCCAACGACTCAACTTCAGTGTGGAGAGGTCTAAGAGCCATCACGAACTACAAGACACCATCCCCTTGCACTGAGGCTAATCAACGACTTGCTAATGACCTGAATGAGTTTTATTGCAGATTTGAAACCCCCAACACCCATTCTGACCATCTCCCTACACAACCATTAACACATCCTGCAATCCCACCCTCCACACCTCCTGCTCTTCAAATCTGTGAAGATGATGTGCGCCAGGTCTTCAAGAAGAACAAAAGAAGAAAAGCACCAGGCCCAGATGGTGTTACACCAGCCTGTCTGAAAATCTGTGCTGACCAGCTGGCCCCCATCTTTTCACAGATCTTCAACAAATCCCTGGAGTTGTGTGAAGTGCCTTCCTGCTTCAAACGCTCCACCATTATCCCCATCCCAAAGAAACCCAAGATAGCAGAACTTAACAGACCTGTGGCTCTAACGTCTGTCGTCATGAAGTCGTTTGAAAAACTGGTTCTGGCTTATCTGAAGGACATCACTGGACCCCCTCCAGTTTGCTTACCGATCAAACAGGTCAGTGGTTGATGCAATCAACATGGGATTGCACTTCATCCTGCAACATCTGGACAAAACAGGGACTTATGTGAGGATCCTATTTGTGGACTTTAGTTCGGCATTCAACACCATCATCCCAACAGCCCTTCAGACCAAACTGACCCAGCTCTCTGTTCCTAGCTCTATCTGTCAGTGGATCACCAGCTTTCTGACAGATAGGCAACAGTTAGTGAGACTGGGGAAATTCACATCAAACAGCTGCTCCACCGACACTGGTGCCCCTCAGGGATGTGTTCTCTCCCCTCTGCTCTTCTCCCTGTACACCAATGACTGCACCTCTAAAGACCCCTCTGTCAAGCTCCTAAAGTTTGCAGACGACACTACAGTCATCGGCCTCATCCAGGATGGTGATGAGTCTGCTTACAGACAAGAGGTTGAGCAGCTGGCTGTCTGGTGCAGTCTTAACAACCTGGAGCTGAACACGCTCAAAACAGTGGAGATGATCGTGGACTTTAGGAGAAACCCACCTGCACTTTCCCCACTCACCATCATGAACAGCACTGTGACTGCAGTGGAGTCATTCAGATTCCTGGGAACCACCATCTCTCAGGACCTGAAGTGGGACAATCACATTGACTCCATTGTGAAAAAGGCCCAGCAAAGGTTGTATTTCCTTCGCCAGCTGAGGAAGTTTAACCTGCCACAGGAACTGCTGAAACAGTTCTACTCAGCCGTCATTGAGTCTGTCCTCTGTACTTCAATAACTGTCTGGTTTGGTTCAGCAACAAAATCAGACATCAGAAGACTACAGAGAACTGTTCAGACTGCTGAAAGGATTATTGGTACTCCCCTGCCCACCCTTCAAGAACTGTATATATACAGAGTGAGGAAAAGGGCTCAGAAAATCACTCTGGATCCCTCACATCCAAGTCACCCCATCTTTGAACTTTTGCCATCTGGCCGGCGCCTCAGAGCCGCAAACACCAGAACAGCAAGGCACAAGAACAGTTTCTTCCCCCAGGCAATCTACCTCATGAACAGTTAAATGTTCCCTACTTATAAACGTGCAATATCCTTATATTTATTTGTTAACCCTCCATCCTAGAACATTCCTGCATCTCACTCAATCCTATTCCATTATCATTTATAGCACAATTGTTTATACACTTATTTATTTGCCAATTTGTAAATCTCTTTTTATTTTTTATTTTTTATTTTTTTGCCTGTGTGTTGTTGTCTCTGTGTACTGGAAGCTTATGTCACTAAAACAAATTCCTTGTATGCGAAACTTGGCAATAAAGCTCTTTCTGATTATGATTCTGATTCTGATCAGATCCCTACAAAAGCACGTTCTTCGCCACTAGGTGGCACCACTACCAAAAGACCAATGTCACCTGCCTGCTTATTTTTCTTAACACCTCTTTGATGTAAATCTCGGACCCAGTGCCTTTGACAATAAACCAGGCCACATTTTTCACAAATCTAAAAACAGGTTGAAATTTTTTGTATCATTCATGCTGATTTTATGGTAAATCCATATGTAAATAACTGAATTTTGTGCAAGTGTTATATGTCCTCCCAATGTTAAATAATATAATGTTAATGAGAAAGTGACAGACTGTGGTCTATCTCCTGAGATTGACTTTTTTTTACAGGCAGTAAGCAGGGACAGTGGGCAAGCAGTGATCTAAGCCAGTGCGAGGAGGTAAATGTCATGCACTGCTTGTTTTTATTGGAGGTTCTGGTGCAATCTGCCCTTTTCCGTTCCTAGGACCTGTTGTTTAAATAGGAGCTTTTAATGCAGGGCACCAGATGGGCCTTCAAACAAGTGTGGATAGAGGCATGTTTACCGGTCAGTGGTGTGTGTAGAGCAGGTGAAATTATTGAATATCCTGCTCCAATAACCATGAGGCAGATGTGATACTTTTACTTGTAAAGCTTTATTAGGCATGTGCAACTGTGGAGAGGATATTAGCATACAGAAGGGAGGAGATGCGAGCAGATATGTGCAGCGATTTGAAAACACATTTAAAGGGAGGTGAAGCTGTTTCTGCACTAGATAGGATGCATAATTATTTGAATAAGAGCATGTTTTATGACAAAGTGCCAAATTAGTATAAATGGCTGATGGGGAGGGTTTTAGCCACCTTATTTTGCAACTTGGAAGTAAGCAATTTTCTGTAAATGTGCCAGACTTCTGATTTATTAGCTGCTGTAGGTTACTAACTAGAAGAATGAAAAAGTACAGTAAACAGTAAAACTATTGCACTACAGACTAGTGTGTTTATGATTATAATTGTAACACTAAATAAATGTTTGCAATATCAAGCAGCATAACAGACTGATATAGAGGTAAAATAACTAGAAGCGATATTCACACTAAAATTACAAATGGCTGCACTGTTAAATGTGTTATCAAAAAAGGTCACTTAAATGCACTTGTCTTGTTAATGATGTCGGAGATTACCAGTTTATACAGTGATGCATATGCCCCAAAAAGACATATCACATTTTTGAAGATGCTCATAAGGCTATTATCTTTCTCTATGGAGAATATTATTGTTTTGCATATTTCAGTGACATTTCAGTAATCAGTAATTTCACCCTATGAAAAATGGGTGGAATGAACCTATTACTGTCTTGTGTTCTATAGGATGTGTGTCGTGGATTGCGTGTGTTTGAGCACCTGGCTCTCTGTCAACACAGGATCAGGTCACTATGTACATTACGCTGCTCACAGCCATCACAGCCAACGACAAAGGCTGCTCGGTTTCCTGTGATTAAAAGTGAAGACCAGTACTTACCACACAGGGCCTTTGATTAAATCTTTGAAATATTTTGATATTTTTTTTTTTTTTTGCCTTTTTGTCCCTACAATCTGCTTTTGACATCACACTTCACCAGGTTTCACACGCTTATGCATTTTATATAACAGTTTTCTATAGGAAAATGCTTAACAGTCAACCCAACTGTCTTGGGTTCTGCCATTGAATAATGATTTCAGATAAATTATCTACATGTAGTCTTTTGTTAATTTGTAGCACTTACAAAATCCCCTTGCCTGCTTCACCTCACAAAGAGACTTTATAAAAAAAATGGTTTAACCCTTTTATTAAATATATTATTATTAAAGTGTCATATATGAGATGATTGAATATATTTTATGTATTTAAATTATTAATAAATGTACAGTATAACAGTGAGTGATTTCAGAAAAATAAATAAAATGTACCTTTATCTGTATTTGCTGCTGTCAGGTGTGGAAGATGCTCGCAGTTAGCAAGCGTTTTGGTTTTATTTTTCTTCCTGCTCGTTCGGGGGCCAACTGATAAGCACCTAAACTACACTGTAAAGAGAATTTAGTAAATTTTACAGTAGATGGATGTATTATTACTGTATTTACATTTCATTTTTTACAACCCCAATCCCATAAAATCACAGAAACTCATTAGCAGTTGTCCTGATAATATTCTTTTTAATCATTTAAATTTTTTTTTTTATACATATACTAATGACAAGTCTTGACCTCTAGCATGCACTAGCTGAAAAAGGGCACCATCACTGTCCCCGAAAACAGGCTTTACAGTAATAAAATACAGTCAAAATGAGTTTGTGGTGTTGTGTTCAATTAAGTATGCTCTCTGATGAGAAACACCATGAGGGGATTCAGCCTGATGCTTTTTCTTTGCACCCTCTGAATTGATCTGTGACTGAGGCATTTGGTGCCACCAGGGTTGATTCTCGGAATGAACTTTCAAGCACAAGAGAAACAAAATACATTAAGTAACACTTTCTATGAAGCCCATATTTATAATACATTATAAGGGTGTTATTAAAGCATTATAATGAATGCATAAGGCTTTATAAAACCCCTCATAATATGTTGTATCATCTCATGAATAATCATAACAACAATTAAAATACATTATAATCTACTACATACACTTACTTATACATTTTATTTTGATGGTCCCTTTATAGTCTTTTGACTATAAGCAACTTTGCAACTACATGTCAACCAACTCTCATTAGAGTATAAGTAGGCTTAGGTTAAGGTTAGGATAGGTAGAACGTTGACATACTTGCAAAGTTACTTAAAGTCAGTTTGTCTGTTGGTGGACCATGAAAATAATCAAACTAACTAAATTAGTTCAAAACAAATGACTCATATTTTATTATTTTAATCATTATTTATAAGTGGTCTTTGTCTGCTCTATGTAAAGTAGCATTCAGTTAAACGGCAAGATATGTGACTTACAACCATAGGCGGAGTGTGTGTAAGGCTGGCAACGGGGACTTTGGGCAAAGATGAAACTTAATTGGACAAAAATGCCCATGCACAAACGAATATAATCTATTACGTCTGTTGCTAACAAAGTGAATATTATGTGGTTATTTTACAAACAAATGTCGAAAGCGCATTATCAAAAGTACATTAATACAATGCGCGAGCGTGAATCTCTCCGCTAGCGCCCGGATTTCCTTTGCTCTAGCACAAAACCAGACGTGCGCGCTCAGATATACACTGCTCTCGTCCGGAAAGAGTGCGCACACTTAAAGGGATGGTTCACTTTCAAATTAAATTTGGATACGTTTTAGTTTACCTCAAGGACATCCAAGATGTAGGTTTCTTTGTTTCAGCAGTATTTCCTATTTTTATATTTTTAGGTCAAACCGTTCTTGTCTGTGACTCATATTGAGATTGAGGAGTCACGTGCTGATTTGGGTTGATTTGGGAGGGGTCTGAGCCGGTCGGCCCTGATGGAAGGATACGCTATCTGTTGCCAGGGGCAATGCCTTCAGAACTTCACAGAGGCGCGACTAAACATTTCAGAGCGCTTTCATTTTTGCGCATTTATTTTGTCGGCGGAACAGATCGAGACGGATCGACGAATACGCGAAAGAAAAGGAAGAAAGTAAAGCAATGCAAAAACATAAGGCGAAAGAAAGGGGACCTTACAGGAACAAGCTCACACCAAGCACAAAACAGCGGTGTTTGGAGAAGCTCTCGGGCAGCTCCCTGCAGCGGCACAGAGACCTGAACAATTTACCTCAGTGCACACATATGGAAAATGTAAGTCACTTTGCATTCACGCTGTTAATGGCTTTAATCTAACCCGGACATTTACATCTCGCAATCACACATTTAACTACCCTAGCCAACCCTGAACTGGTTTGTCCACTTTGCAGCCCCCAACAAAAAAACCTAGTACAGTATGTGTCATTGGGTTAAAATCAAATTATAACTAAACATACACAGCTTTAGCCTACATTAAAACATGTTGGAAACGTTCGTATACATTGAACATCTCGTTACAAGCTAGTGTTCAGTCGAAGTTAATTACTTTGTCATTTTGGTCAAGAAGTGCATTCTAAATGCAATGTAATTACAATACGCTAAAACGCATGTGAATAAACTTACTTTGGCCAGTACAACACGGTTTTCTTCACCTGCTGTAGATGGACCCAGCCACAGCAGAAAGCCTCGTAACTTTCCAAAGACTTGTGGCTTTTAAACTCCTGCATTGTGTAGTAACTTAAACCAAAAAAAATATAATTCCCAATGTCCATATGTGTGCATGGAGGTAAATGGTCCAGGTCTCTGTGCCGCTTGAGAGCTTCTCCAAATACTGCTGTTTTGCGCTTGGTGTAACCTAAAAAAAACTGTATTCCATTGTTCATATGTATTGTGTGAGGTACTGCAGCAGTTTTTAACGCAACAGTAACTTCCAGGCATGGTAAAACAGTGCAGAATTGCGAGAACCTCCTCTTAACAACACATGTAAACAATCCTGTTTCGCCGCCGTTATCCTTCTAACATGGCGGAGACCGTGATATCAAGGGAGAGGCTTTGTGCTATGACGACAACTTCTCATTCTCAATAATGGAGGTCTACGGTCACCACCTTAAAGAACATGCACAAAGGAGACCAAATTAAACAATTCCCCATCGTAAGTACACATTGATGACCTAAGACATGAAACGAGCAGTTTGTGTAAGAAAACAAACATTATTTATATATATTTTACCTCTTGTACAAACCACATCCAACTGATCTGAGTGCGCGAGTTCTTTCTGATGTGACGTGCGTGCGCGCTCTGGCTTACCCCTCATTTACACTGAACACGTGTGCGGCGCCGCTTCGCTAAATATAGGCGCCTAATCTATTTTTGACGAACGCGCGTCGAAGTCGCACCGGAAATACAAAATAAAAGTAAAAAATCCCTGTCAATTTCAGGAGGATGGAATAAAACCTTGTCGCAGCCGTGATGCGCCGCACATGTGTTCAGTGTAAATGAGGGGTTAGTCTACCCAAGCGTGGAAAGCGCCGGAAGTGATCTCACACGCATGAATGTCACTCATTGTTTACACTTACTGTCTATGGTTTGAGATTTCGGAAGTGTTACCTTTCACTGTGAAGATCTAAACATATTTAGACTTACAGGAAATTGCAATGGAATCGATATATCAACAAACAACGTTTAATTTTTTTCACAACCATATTTATTTGAACCAGAAAACACAGACCAAGTACTCAGGAGCGATCCGCTGCAGCAGCACGTCTTCAAGCCTCAGAGAGACAGAGATCTCTTTAAAATTGGTGGTGTTTTAGTAGCAAGTGTTGTGAGATGCCAACAGAAGTGGAGAGCATATGTTGTCATGAATGGAACAACTACAAGACGACGACGAGGACATTGACAGAATCGCATCACACACCTGCCTGACTGAAGATCCTGAGTTTTCTCTGCTGTTGATAGAGTGAGTAATGTGTTGTATTTTTATTATAATCGGAATGATTATAGGGTGCATTATAAACCAATTAATTAATTACAGAATTATATTTCAGACAGTGCAGATTGGTGGCGTATCGTGTGGTACACAGTAAACAATGAGCAACATACACGCACGATAGATCACTTCCGGCGCTTGCGCAGACTAAAGCCAGAGCCAGAAAATTTTATTTCAAAGTGAACTATCCCTTTAAAACAGGTCTCTTTCACTCAAACATATGCATTCATTTGTAAAATAGGGTACTTTGTTAACACTGTTTTAAAAGGTACTATAAACAAAGCTTTAACCAATCAGACCTCCACAACTGACCGATGAAAATACTACGTGAAATATTATTGGCTGAGTGAACTGAACCTGGAATTCTTTTGACAATCAAAGATGGATCTTTATTTTATTTCCAGTTTAATGATATTTAGCAACGTTAATGAAATAGAAATGGTCAGGAATTGGGTGTTGGGTGATTTGCACATAACCTCTGTCCAACTGGTTAGTCTCTGAGCAATTTATCTAAAAACAACATATTATAGCCTATGGCCCTAAAGACTGTTTACAGTTCTGAATTTTTTATTTAATTATTATTATTATTTTTTAAATCCACTTAATATTAGCTATACGTACATTCAGTGGCACTTCAATGGCTACAGTGATATGACAGATATATGTAATTACATTGTCTGCAAATGCATTAATAATAATAATATAATTTAGTAATGTTATAGCAGATATGAACATTTCATTATAGTGTTATATCTGGTGTCCACATGTTAGGTATAGGGTTAGGCAATAGTGCAATTTACTCTTAATAGTAATCTTAATAGTTCTGTATAATTTCTGTCTTAAATCAGAAGATATATACAAATCCAAGTATATATATAGGCCTATATGACTACATGAGCTTTATTGTTTGTCTAGATAAATTGCTCAGAAAATTAAATTAAATTAAATTAAATTCATGCATCTAGCAAACACTTAAAAGCGACTTACAGTGCATCCAGGCTATACATTTTTACCTATCATGTGTTCCTGGGGAATCGAACCCCCAACCTTGCGCTTGATATGGCAATGCTCTACCAATGGGCTAGGTGCACAAGATGGCGCTGGTGAGCTTCAGTGACGTGAGTGTGTACATACTTACTTCCGGTCATGCGACGCTTGCATTTACTATAAGGGAAACATACATACGAAACTTGGCTAGATGTATATAATCAATGATTTTTTAATTTAACACCGGATAGTGGTATATCAAAGACACGAGGAAACATCCTCCCTACATTTTTGCATACTTCTGTGTGGAAATTCATCAAGATACAATGCGGAGATTGCTTTATTCTTCTGTTGATTATGAGGATCAGCGTCGACGTCAGGTTAATCAATCCAAAAGAAGTTTCTTCTTTCAAACACAAACCGAAGAGCTTATTTTGTTCTGACTGTTATGTAAGATCAAGGTTTCTTAAAAGAAAAGATCGCTGTTTGCATTCATGTGTGTTTTTATCAATGTTTATTTGTTTTGTGAAAGATCTGCAGCATAAATCATTATCTGACTGACATAAATCATTATCCGAGCAGCAGGTATATTGTTATTCTTTTGCCTTAATTATCAGATTAAACAGATATTAAAATTAGTCATGTATTAGTTAATTGTGTAAAATAATAAAATATGTTGTGAAAATAATGATGAAACAAACTGATGTATGTGCACAATTGAGAAATGGATACTTCTGAAGATAAATCGCAGCCCATGTCTCACGAGGTAAATATTTCATTAAAAAAATCAATGTAATACAAACATTTTCGAGAAATAAGTAATTTGAACATTTACATAATTGGTAAGATAAAAATACATTACTTAGCTGTGTGTACACACCATGAGTTCAACTTTCATCTCGTGAACAGTAGTGAACGTTGTTGTATTAAATTCATTCACCAGACCCAAACATACACAAGTTTCAAATCCACTGGCTCAGTTAACATTTATAGTATAGTAATAACAGCAGTGTATATCTTATTTGCATTTGAAGTGACATTATAAATCCTGTAAACATATAGAAGGTAATATTTGGATTTCTCCGGTTCTCAGCACTGACGTTTAGCACAATCGGAAATATCTACGCACACGCTAGCAAGACCGGAAATCCAAGATGGCGGAGATATGCAACTAGCCCATTGAGCTACAGGAACACTTCAGAAGAATTTAAAGGTCAAAGGTTATTTACAAATCATCCAAACACCAGATTCATTTCTAAAATTATGACTAAGTAGTATTCAATTGTAAAGAAATTACAGATCCATATTTGAAATCTGATTGGTTAATAACTTTTGATTTGGTAAAATTTAGGTGCTAAAATATATTATTTATATTTATATCTATAACGCATGAGCCCAGAGAGACTTGAGCGTGCACAAGAAGCATTGAAAATTCATTTAGTGTAGCTCTTCTGATTGGCCAAAACTCTTCGATCTCTGATCAGTGTGTTTTGCATGTGAGCCTACAAGTTTCTTGATTTGTGATTTATAGAATAGGATTCGAGAAAGTGCAACTATTGTGTTGTGTTTGCGGAAGAGAAAAAAAAATCTACAAGTTTGCAACTTTTGTCTGTGACTTCAAATTTACTGGTATATGTGTGGCTATTCTCTACAACTACAAATTCCACTGTCACAGACAGTCAGTTGTTTTGCACCAAAAATACCTTCATATAAAACACCAAAAACATAAGGCCGAACATAAGGCCGAAGGCTGTTAAAGGTGCCATCTGTAATGTTTGGCAAAAAAGTCAAGTCAATCAATCAATCAATCACCTTTATTTATATAGTGCTTTAAACAAAATACATTGCGCCAAAGCACTGAACAACATTCATTTGGAAAACAGTGTCTCAATAATGCAAAATGATAGTTAAAGGCAGTTCATCATTGAATTCATTGATGTCATCTCTGTTCAGTTGAAATAGTGTCTGTTTTAATTTGCAATCAAGTCAACGATATCGCTGTAGATGAAGTGACCCCAACTAAGCAAGCCAGAGGCGACAGCGGCAAGGAACCGAAACTCCATCGGTGACAGAATGGAGAAAAAAAAAACCTTGGGAGAAACCAGGCTCAGTTGGGGGGCCAGTTCTCCTCTGACCAGACGAAACCAGTAGTTCAATTCCAGGCTGCAGCAAAGTCAGATTGTGCAGAAGAATCATCTGTTTCCTGTGGTCTTGTCCTGGTGCTCCTCTGAGACAAGGTCTTTACAGGGGATCTGTATCTGGGGCTCTAGTTGTCCTGGTCTCCGCTGTCTTTCAGGGCAGTAGAGGTCCTTTCTAGGTGCTGATCCACCATCTGGTCTGGATACGTACTGGATCCGGGTGACTGCAGTGACCCTCTGATCTGGACACAGACTGGATCTGGTGGCCACGGTGACCTCGGAACAAGAGAGAAACAGACAAATATTAGCGTAGATGCCATTCTTCTAATGATGTAGAAAGTACGGTGTTATGTGAAGTGTTCCGGTTCCAGTTTACCTAATTAATGCAGCCTAAAAATCCTTTAACGGATTTGGATATTAAAAGCATATTAGTATGTTATGTGTATGCCAGGTTAAAGAGATGGGTCTTTAATCTAGATTTAAACTGCAAGAGTGTGTCTGCCTCCCGAACAATGTTAGGTAGGTTATTCCAGAGTTTAGGCGCCAAATAGGAAAAGGATCTGCCGCCCGCAGTTGATTTTGATATTCTAGGTATTATCAAATTGCCTGAGTTTTGAGAACGTAGCGGACGTAGAGGAGTATACTGTAAAAGGAGCTCATTCAAATACTGAGGTGCTAAACCATTCAGGGCTTTATAAGTAATAAGCAA
Source organism: Carassius auratus (assembly GCF_003368295.1). Taxonomy (NCBI): domain Eukaryota; kingdom Metazoa; phylum Chordata; class Actinopteri; order Cypriniformes; family Cyprinidae; genus Carassius; species Carassius auratus. The sequence goes on from NC_039284.1 coordinate 1,174,786, forward strand.
TATTTTAAAATCTATACGATGTTTGATAGGGAGCATCGATAAGTCATTGATAAGTCATACTCCACATTCCATACCAGATGGGGGCAGTATGCTTCAATAAAGTGAATTGGTCTACTCTAGAGTAACAAACGAGAAACGGCATAGTCTCTATGCTCCGCCCCTACTTTCACAACAACACTACAGCCATAGCCGAAGCCTAACTCTGCGTTCACACCGCCGGCGTCTAGAGCGTCAAAAATCGCTCTTGCTGCTCTGCTCACGATGCTGCAGAAAGATTCGTGACCGCAGAGACGCTCTAACGTAGATCGAATGCTTATTTTGTATTTAAAGCGGCCGCAAAGCAAACAAGCTTGTTGATCTCGTGCAGACTAACCACAAGGAGTTATAAGTTAACCTCATTAAATATTGTTGTGGACGAAATATTTGGATCCTTTACTTAAAATGAACAATCTCAGACACCTTGGTCCACGTATCACTTTTAATTAATTTTTTATGTCCCTGTACGCAAACAGGGACACATCATAGATTAATACAAATGCTAAACAGCAATAATCAACCTGTCCTTTATTCTGCTTGGGAACTAGTGTGCCAACTCTCAAGCATTCACCGTGAGACACACGCAATTGACTCTTTTCACACGCTTTCACACCACACATTACTTTTTTCACGCACAGAAAAACCACGAAGCAAAGAGGACACTGAGACCAACAGACTAGACAGAGCAGGTTAGTTATGATATAATAAAATGGGTAACGTTAAGTTATAGCTAGCTAATTATCAAACGCAGCTACGGTTAGCCATCGCTAACATTAGCACGTTTATCAAACAGCCTTCAATACATTTCTACGTTATAACTTCCCGAAAACAAATACACAAACATATAAAACAAACTTCTAGCGAAATACTAACAGCATCTAACTTACCAATGCAAAAGAAATGTTGCAAGTTCGCAGTCGAACCTCATTTCTTTCAGGTCCATCAGTTGTCTCCAGCGATTAAAAGCAGTGCCGATGTTTACTCTGGTTCGGCTCCTTTTCTTATCGGATTTGATTTGTGATTCCGAGTACGGTGGGGGTCTCTTGCCAAGGGCTTGAGCCATCCTTTCTCTCTCTTCCCTGAACTGAACTGAACTAGTGGGCTGTAATTTCCACATGATTGAAATCAGGTATTCGTGTATTGCAGGTTGGCTGGTGGTTATGTTGCCCGCATATCGCCTCCCATGGCCGAAACTGGTATTACGACACCTGTCGCGCCGGGGCTAGTAATGCTAATGCTAACTAAGGTTGATATCTCTGCAGCACTATAACTTGACATTTTTTAATGACATCATCGCCCTTATTTCTTCTCATTCTTTTGATGCGTGTAGGTCATGTTATGGATATTTTTACCTCAATTTTTGCATATGGCACCTTTAAGGTTACAGATCCTCCTGCTAAATGGACTTCCAAGTCACCCATTTCACCCACGGCTTGTTCTATATATTGCTGAACACTACAGTGATGTACTACAGTGATATACAACCTAGACATCACAGACAAGGAGAAAAAAAGATGACTGCATGGTTTGCTTGTTTTTCACTCTAGACTCTATAAATGATATTAACCCCTATGATAATGAGTCTTCTCATTGTTTTGTCCAACCCCTGTATATTCTCCACATTTCAATGCAAAATGTTAAAGAAAAAAGATAAATTAGAAATAAAGACATGCCTTTTGTGGATCATCTGGTTTGGGCAACTCTGATTTAATGAACCAACAGCCATGAATTCCACATTGTGCATGTGGATGAGAGCCTTACATACTTTTACATGTATGCATTTAACAGATATTTTACATCCAAAATGTCTTGTGGTGTATTCACAGGTAAATATTCTCTCAGTATGTGTGCTCCCTACACTGATAAAAATGATTTTGTGGTGAAGTAAATACTACATAATTAATACCTTAAATAATTTAGTTAAGGCAAGAATACAAAAAAAAAAAAAAGTACATTCTATATTAGTACTCAATTTAAGCTTGTAGAAATTAAAGTTTGAACTTAAAGGTATATTTTACTTGGAATTGTTTGTTATGTTTACAAGGATTCTTTAAGTACATATCAATCAATCAATCACCTTTATTTATATAGTGCTTTAAACAAAATACATTGCGCCAAAGCACTGAACAACATTCATTTGGAAAACAGTGTCTCAATAATCAACCCATTCTCACTCCAAAGGCGTCAAAAACCGAAGCATGGTCAAGCGCCCCTAGCGTCACTTTTATGACGCCAAATGTGCCTCTCGGCGTCGACCATCGAAGCACTACGACCTTCATTGCTTTCAATGGGAAACTTTTGGCGTCAGAATTCGACACGAGGACATGAGATGTTTATCGCTATGAAATCACGTTCAAGAAGTCTCATTCAGCACACATCGCGATACTTGCTATCAGTTCCACAGTTTGGGTGAGTAGTAGTATATACGCTCTTTTAATGCCTTTTATCAAATGTATTCTGTCTTCTTTATTAATCAGATTAGTGCCATATGTTTAATCGTTGTATTATATCGGTCATCCGCGGCTGTCTTTGAGTTTCATTGCGTTTAAATAAATGAACACAGCTGCTAATTAGTGTGATTAAACTCTATCTGTCACGTGACGTGCCATAGACCTTCGATCCGTTTTATATTATTATTAATTTCAGGATCAATGATGTAAGTTGTATTTGTAGTAAAATCATGGTAATCACGACACAATAGTAATAAATGAAATGTGAAGTTAAAACACAGTAAATGGGACATTAGTAACTGTAACTGTAGTTTTACTATGATATATTAATAATCAATACAACAATACAATAATCACCAAACCAGCTATGTTTGTATCACTGTAATGTTAGTGTTTTTATGTGCTTTTATATGACAGATATCACAGTAATCATGTGTTCTGTACCATGCTTTTAATACCTTTTAATGTGAATCAAAAAAAAAAAAATCAAATTAAAAATAAATAATAAAACATGTATTTTTCCATCTTGCAGTTCATTCATATCAGTTTATATATATATATATATTTTGCTCACAGATCATTATTAACATTCTGTATATAATTCAATTTTATTTTCTCTCCCCTTTTTTATTATTTTTATTTTTAGCTGAAAAGACGTAAAGGCAGTCAGCCCAGTGGTGTTTCTGGAGAGGGATTCCTTCAGAAATGGAGAAGACAGAAAGCTGCGGAGGCAGATATTTGCAGCAGTAAGTCTGTGATAGTTTGTCTCTTTTATCAAAAATTCCTGCTGTTATAATTTGTACAGCATTTGTTGTTTCTTAAACTGTTGCACTGTCCAAATACCCACACTTGCCATCTTTTCACTTGACCACTTGATTACTTATTTGAAGACTTTCCTGTATTTGGCCTAGTGTTCGAGTGAGCATGATGACCACGAGTGTGTGTTGAACTTTTCATGACCTGATGACTGTGTTTCCCAATCCTGATCCTGGAGAACCCCAGCACTGCACGGTTTTGGCGTCTCTCTTATCTGCCTTGGAGTCTTCACTGATGAGCTGATGAGTTGAATCAGGTGTGTTTGATCAGGGAGACATCTCAAATGTGCAGTGTTGGGGTTCTCCAGGACCAGGATTGGGAGCCACTGCCTTATGGGACACTTATGTGTTTAAAGAGATTTTTAATATCTAATTATCAATATTTCACATACTGTACTAAACACATCACAGTCTTAATAATCCAGTTTAACACTTGTATTGTACAAGCCCCAGGACGGTCTCATCTGACACTATCAAAATAATTCATATGACTATAGCTTGTTATTAATTACTTGCTTTCAATAATGGATTCATTTAACATTTAATTTTACAGCATCTTTACAGAGGCTGCTTTTATGGTCTAAACAAAACACAGTGTAATGTATAAGTTGAATGTAATGTAATATTTCTGTTTTACAGGATTGTTTGAGGATAACGCTGCAGTTCTCCATCATGCACAAGGACTCACCTCGTTAACTCTTTATCCCCCACACACACAGATATGGTCCCTGGATCAGTGATTAGACTTTGCAGTGGTTTGATTTTTGCAGAAGATGTAACTTTGTTTTATTTATAAGCTCATAATGAATACATTACAGAACCAGTGATGAAAACAATAGTTAAAAATAGTATTTTTTGTATTGATAAAGCATTTTGTTGTCTTTTTCAAGCTTCATACAGTGAACTTTTTAGACTTTAATTAAGAGTTTTAGTAAAGGAGATATTCATACACAGTCATCCCCTAGCTCCAGTTATGAAGTGAATTCATGATGTTATTGTCAAAGCTAGCAGGTGTTTGTTTTCCTGAACACTTTCTCTGTCTTCCATTGTTCAGACAATCAGTGTTTATTTGATGCTGTGCTGATTGAGTTTTATAGATGATATTGCACACTTGACATGCATGTCTTCATGTTGGTTTTTTTGTGAGTTTGAAACATTTACATTGTGTTGTATAACATTTTGGTCAATTTTATTTTTTTAATAAAATTGATCTTTTTCCAGTGTTCTCTGAAAGACATACTGTATTTACTGTTTTGTTTTTTAATAAAAGCATTTTCATTTGCATACTGTAAATAGTTAATGTTTACAACATAACTGCCTTTTTATTCTTTATGGTGGCAAAAACGAGCTTGGTGACAGAGGATGCAGTGTAGTAATTTGGGCATGTTGTCTTTAAATGAGTTTGACATATCAATAAATAATGGAAGATCCTTACAAAAATATGCATGTTTATTATGCTTTATGTATTTATTTGTTCATTCATTCATTCATTCATTTATAATTTCTGTTTTTATTCCTAGGGTTCAAATGGTAGAGAATGGTAAATCACAGAAACACAATTTTTTAACTTTAAAACACAATGTAATATACAATGTAAATTTTAGAAGCACGTCATTTGATTAGTAAATATATTTGTCTTTGGTCAAAAAAAAAAAAAATACAAATCTTAAAAATGTGTCTTATATTTAATGAGAGGAATCTATCTGTTGGATACAACTGCGACTGCTGGGCATGTGCACATCAATATTGCCCAATTTTTGTCAAGCTGAACATGGGAGGAAGGTGAAGACGTTAATAAAACAGAATCTAATAAGTAGCAAGCTTAATCTATTGTTAACCGAATCTATCCCTTCAGCCGAAAAACGAAAGACATCTGTCATACATGGATAAGGAAGTGTGACGCTGCTGCTCAGCTTAGATGTCATTGGCTATGACTTTTCAGGACAGTCTGTGGTTGGACTATCTTTTAACCCATATTAAACAGCGCATCATGTTAAAAAGTATGTTTTGCTCCTATCATCACATTAGTAATATATTAAGTCAACAATGAAGTGTTGCTATCTTGAGAAAAATGACATCTTTAGCGAGATCCTAATCCTAACCCTAAGCATAACTTCAATGAACTACAAAAACAGCCCCCTAGTGTTGCCTTTCTATAGATAGAACGACGGAGGCTTGTGGGTAATGTAGTTTAAAACTTTTTATTAACGAAACTAAATTATTTATTTATTTTAAGGTAAACTGGATATCTAAATATGTTTATTGTGCAAACATCTGTGATATATTTGAGAGGCAGGCTGAAATGTGGTATTTTACAGTGAGCAATATTTAAAATGCTTTTATGCCAGCTTTCCACTTATTTCTGAAAACTGAGCTCAACATTATTTTATCAGCATAGCATAAGTAATAATCCTGCCCATTTTCTCTTTGATATGTTAATTGGACTCTGATTTACAGCCATTTGAAAAGTACAGTTTTGGGCTCTTCCGGGGGGTGCTACTGGGCCCCTGGGGGTAGCAGGGCAGTAAAACCTACATATATGTATTCTCCTCATCATGAACAACAAACTGAGCTGAGTCACATTTATATCTGACAGTTTTCACAGTCCTCTGTTTTCTATTCTATTCATCATGGCTATTATACCTTTTGACAGGACATTGTGAGGACATCTGATGAAACATGGAAAAATTATAAAGAAATGATTTAATAATGAAAATAATAGATTATTTCTTTGATTTTTGAAGTAAATGGCAAGAAATATAATGGATGAACCTGCAACAACTTGCCATTATCTATTCCCCACTGTAAAGCAGTAATCAAGGACAATGTATACACATTGTGATACTTCACTATTACACAAGGACAAATTCATGCAGTGCTAAGAATATTAATTTATATATATATATATATATATATATATATTAGCATTATATAGAACTAATTAGCCGAAATCAGTGTAAAAATGTCCTCCTCACCCCCATATCTTGCTCCTCATGTGCTGGACATCAGTAATGTGCGTGCTCTTGGTTTTAATGCAGTACAAGATCCACGTTGATCATTCCTGCTACATTCTCAGTTATCCCTCAAGTGTTTGTAACAATAAAGCCCATGGAACCATATTGTAATGCAGAATAATTAATCTTGTAACTCCCTGTATTTCACAAAAAAATTGCATATTTGTTACTAAAATATAAAAAAATACTTTCTGGTGTACTGATGTCCCAGATGTTATTAATCCGATCAAAAATGTTTATGTCTTAAATAAAAAAAATAATCCCAATAATTAATATGTCGTTTTTCCAAGTCTAAAATAAACACATATGAGCCTACCTAGTAAAATTATGTATTTACCAAGAATCTTCAGAACACAATATTCACCATTTTCATTTTATTGAAGCATAGACTATAAAGTTGATAAAGTAGCATCAAGACAAATAAGATTCAATGAAAATAATTATCATCAAAGATACATTAACCTCATATATAAATCAGTTCACACAGATGAGTGATGAAATGTCCTTAAAAGTCACACAGTCCCATCCAGTCAACTGTGATACAGATCATGTGATACACATAAGACATGTGATACTGTTCCAGAAAATAATGATTCCCATCATCACATCTAAACTGGTTTCATCTCCCCATCTTGTTCTTCTTCTCTCGTGTCTGGAAACAGTTTGTGGTTGATATCCAGCACTGATGAGGTGTAGCTTGTTCTCAGCCAGAGGATCTCTCAGTCCTAACATCCCAGACCTGGTCAAAGTGAAACAAACAAACAATGCAGATGAAGTTGTTTAATGGACAGAGAGCGCAGCTTATGTTCTGTGTGGTTTTAGCAGGGTGAGTAACTATGACCCTTGTAGTACTGTACACTTACCATTCTTCAAGCTGTTTTGAGACCTTTTGAGAAGCTTTTTCTCTGAAGAGAATTTACCACATCCTCTTCTTTCACTCCTTTCAAGAGCATCACTTGGTCAAAACCTCTCATTTGGCTGATGAAATCATCTGTACAAATAAAAATACTGCAATAAATATGTCATTCTCCAAGAATTAAGAAAAAGTTACAGAAGCAAAGGTCTTGCTCATGAGACTGCATTAGCATGTGTAGTTCTTAGAGACTCTAGAACTGATCTAATGTTGCAGTAAATGTGTTTTTTTTCCTCTAGAATCTTTCTCCAAAGTTCCTGACTTCTCTCACAAATGTGTTTTAGTCTGTGCAGTGTAAGGCCTGGCTTCAAACCAATCAACTATCAATTCACAATTTATAACATAACATTTACAAAACAATGAAATAATGTCAATTGGTGTTAATATCAACTAAACCAATTTCATGATACTTGTCTGCTTTTAAAACAGGTGGTGTGTTTTTAAAAACATAATATTAAAAATGTCCAGTCACACTTTGCTAACATGCTGTAATTGTAATAGTATAAAACGAAATCAAGGCTGACATGACCAGTTCTGTGAGAGATCATCATAAAATGTTGTATAACATTGCTTCAACACACACATACCAGAGGACTTCTGTTTGTTTGAGCTCAAGATGGCCGTCTTCATTCCTCATCCTGAGCAAATCATTTCCTTGGTCTTCCTTCTCTTCTGTGAAACAAGATAATCTCTACTTACTCTGTGTACAATTAACATTGCTCATTAAACATAATTAAGTTAATTTAAAGTAAGATTCAGACCAGAGCATTTTTGGAGTAAACAAATGTACCTGGGAAGAGCTGATCATGGCAAGATTCGCTGAGACTCAGTAATAGCGCTTTTAGGTTTTAGGAAGGTTTGTGAGGGTTGGCTCTTAAAATAGCTGTTGAGCTCGATATTTTAGACCTGAAAAAGAAGAACAGCATTATCTGGAAAAATCCTGTAAGACAGAAGGAAGGACATATTATTAATAACGTGCAGCTTGTACATTACACCTCTGTAAAGATGCTGTAAAATTAAATGTTAAATGAATCCATTATTGAAAGCAAGTAATTAATAACAAGCTATAGTCATATGAATTATTTTGATAGTGTCAGATGAGACCGTCCTGGGGCTTGTACAATATCATACAAGTGTTAAACTGGATTATTAAGACTGTGATGTGTTTAGGGATCTTTTTTAAGACTTTGACCCTGTCCAGATACCCACACTTGCAGTCTTGGCCACTTGAGAGTGTGTGTACGTGACAGTGTGTGCACAAGACTGTCCCCGGTCTTAATAATGCCAAAGCACAGCGTCCTTAACACACACTAAACCTCTCCAATACTGCTCCGGAGCGCTATACAAAGCTTAGTGTATCCCATCATGCATCATGTTTTGGAATAAATCGTCAGACTTTTTGCCGAGATCTCACAAGAGGTCATGGAAAGCTGTCCAATGTACAGTATGTGAAATATTGATAATTAGATATTAAAAATCTCTTTAAACACATAAGTGTCCCATAAGGCAGTGGCTCCCAATCCTGGTCCTGGAGAACCCCAACACTGCACATTTGAGATGTCTCCCTGATCAAACACACCTGATTCAACTCATCAGCTCATCAGTGAAGACTCCAAGGCAGATAAGAGAGACACCAAAACCGTGCAGTGCTGGGGTTCTCCAGGATCAGGATTGGGAAACACAGTCATCAGGTCATGAAAAGTTCAACACACACTCGTGGTCATCATGCTCACTCGAACACTAGGCCAAATACAGGAAAGTCTTCAAATAAGTAATCAAGTGGTCAAGTGCAAAGATGGCAAGTGTGGGTATTTGGACAGTGCAACAGTTTAAGAAACAACAAATGCTGTACAAATTATAACAGCAGGAATTTTTGATAAAAGAGACAAACTATCACAGACTTACTGCTGCAAATATCTGCCTCCGCAGCTTTCGGTCTTCTCCATTTCTGAAGGAATCCCTCTCCAGAAACACCACTGGGCTGACTGCCTTTACGTCTTTTCAGCTAAAAATATAAATAATAAAAAAGGGGAGAGAAAATAAAATTGAATTATATACAGAATGTTAATAATGATCTGTGAGCAAAATATTTATATATATATATTTATATATATATATATATATATATATATATATATATATATATATATATATATATATATATATATATATATATATATATATATATATATATATATATATATATATATATATGACATTAAATATGTGATTTATTTTTAATTTGATTTTTTTTTTTTGGATTCACATTAAAAGGTATTAAAAGCATGGTACAGAACACATGATTACTGTGATATCTGTCTTATAAAAGCACATAAAAACACTAACATTACAGTGATACAAACATAGCTGGTTTGGTGATTATTGTATTGTTGTATTGATTATTAATATATCATAGTAAAACTACAGTTACAGTTACTAATGTCCCATTTACTGTGTTTTAACTTCACATTTCATTTATTACTATTGTGTCGTGATTACCATGATTTTACTACAAATACAACTTACATCATTGATCCTGAAATTAATAATAATATAAAACGGATCGAAGGTCTATGGCACGTCACGTGACAGATAGAGTTTAATCACACTAATTAGCAGCTGTGTTCATTTATTTAAACGCAATGAAACTCAAAGACAGCCGCGGATGACCGATATAATACAACGATTAAACATATGGCACTAATCTGATTAATAAAGAAGACAGAATACATTTGATAAAAGGCATTAAAAGAGCGTATATACGACTACTCACCCAAACGGTGGGACTGATAGAAAGTATCGCGCGATGTGTGCTGAATGAGACTTCTTGAACGTGATTTCATAGCGATAAACATCTCATGTCCTCGTGTCGAATTCTGACGCCAAAAGTTTCCCACTGAAAGCAATGAAGGTCGTAGTGCTTCGATAGTCGACGCCGAGAGGCACATTTGGCGTCATAAAAGTGACGCTAGGGGCGCTTGACCATGCTTCGGTTTTTGACGCCTTTGGAGTGAGAATGGGTTGCAATAATGCAAAATGATAGTTAAAGGCAGTTCATCATTGAATTCAGTTATGTCATCTCTGTTCAGTTGAAATAGTGTCTGTTTTAATTTGCAATCAAGTCAATGATATCGCTGTAGATGAAGTGACCCCAACTAAGCAAGCCAGAGGCGACAGCGGCAAGGAACCGAAACTCCATCGGTGACAGAATGGAGAAAAAAACCTTGGGAGAAACCAGGCTCAGTTGGGGGGCCAGTTCTCCTCTGACCAGACGAAACCAGTAGTTCAATTCCAGGCTGCAGCAAAGTCAGATTGTGCAGAAGAATCATCTGTTTCCTGTGGTCTTGTCCTGGTGCTCCTCTGAGACAAGGTCTTTACAGGGGATCTGTATCTGGGGCTCTAGTTGTCCTGGTCTCCGCTGTCTTTCAGGGCAGTAGAGGTCCTTTCTAGGTGCTGATCCACCATCTGGTCTGGATATGTACTGGATCCGGGTGACTGCAGTGACCCTCTGGTCTGGAGACAGACTGGATCTGGTGGCTACGGTGACCTCGGAACAAGAGAGAAACAGACAAATATTAGCGTAGATGCCATTCTTCTAATGATGTAGAAAGTACGGTGTTATGTGAAGTGTTCCGGTTCCAGTTTACCTAATTAATGCAGCCTAAAAATCCTTTAACGGATTTGGATATTAAAAGCATATTAGTATGTTATGTGTATGCCAGGTTAAAGAGATGGGTCTTTAATCTAGATTTAACCTGCAAGAGTGTGTCTGCCTCCCGAACAATGTTAGGTAGTTTATTCCAGAGTTTAGGCGCCAAATAGGAAAAGGATCTGCCGCCCGCAGTTGATTTTGATATTCTAGGTATTATCAAATTGCCTGAGTTTTGAGAACGTAGCGGACGTAGAGGAGTATAATGTAAAAGGAGCTCATTCAAATACTGAGGTGCTAAACCATTCAGGGCTTTATAAGTAATAAGCAATATTTTAAAATCTATACGATGTTTGATAGGGAGCCAGTGCAGTGTGGACAGGACCGGGCTAATATGGTCATATTTCCTGGTTCTAGTAAGAACTCTTGCTGCTGCATTTTGGACTAGCTGTAGTTTGTTTACCAAGCGTGCAGAACAACCACCCAATAAAGCATTACAATAGTCTAACCTTGAAGTCATAAATGCATGGATTAACATTTCTGCATTTGACATTGAGAGCATAGGCCGTAATTTAGATACATTTTTGAGATGGAAAAATGCAGTTTTACAAATGCTAGAAACGTGGCTTTCTAAGGAAAGATTGCGATCAAGTAGCACACCTAGGTTCCTAACTGATGACGAAGAATTGACAGAGCAACCATCAAGTCTTAGACAGTGTTCTAGGTTATTACAAGCAGAGTTTTTAGGCCCTATGATTAACACCTCTGTTTTTTCTGAATTTAGCAGTAAGAAATTACTCGTCATCCAATTTTTTATATCGACTATACAATCCATTAGTTTTTCAAATTGGTGTGTTTCACCGGGCTGCGAGGAAATATAGAGCTGCGTATCATCAGCATAACAGTGAAAGCTAACACCATGTTTCCTGATGATATCTCCCAAGGGTAACATATAAAGCGTGAAGAGTAGCGGCCCTAGAACTGAGCCTTGAGGTACTCCATACTGCACTTGTGATCGATATGATACATCTTCATTCACTGCTACGAACTGATGGCGGTCATATAAGTACGATTTAAACCATGCTAATGCACTTCCACTGATGCCAACAAAGTGTTCAAGTCTATGCAAAAGAATGTTGTGGTCAATTGTGTCAAACGCAGCACTAAGATCCAATAAAACTAATAGAGAGATACACCCACGATCAGATGATAAGAGCAGATCATTTGTAACTCTAAGGAGAGCAGTTTCAGTACTATGATACGGTCTAAATCCTGACTGGAAATCCTCACATATACCATTTTTCTCTAAGAAGGAATATAATTGTGAGGATACCACCTTTTCTAGTATCTTGGACAGAAAAGGGAGATTCGAGATTGGTCTATAATTAACTAGTTCTTTGGGGTCAAGTTGTGGCTTTTTTATGAGAGGCTTAATAACAGCCAGTTTGAAGGTTTTGGGGACATATCCTAATGACAATGAGGAATTAATAATAGTCAGAAGAGGACCTATGACTTCTGGAAGCACCTCTTTTAAGAGCTTAGATGGTATAGGGTCTAACATACATGTTGTAAGTTTAGATGATTTAACAAGTTTATACAATTCTTCCTCTCCTATAGTAGAGAATGAGTGGAACTGTTCCTCAGGGGGTCTATAGTGCACTGACTTTGATACTGTAGCTGACGGCTGAATGGTTGCAATTTTATCTCTAATAGTATTGATTTTAGAAGTAAAGTAGTTCATAAAGTCATTACTGCTGTGGTGTTGGGAAATGTCAACACTTGTTGAGGCTTTATTTTTCGTTAATTTAGCCACTGTATTGAATAAATACCTGGGGTTATGTTTGTTTTCTTCTAAAAGAGAAGAAAAGTAATCAGATCTAGCAGTTTTTAATGCTTTTCTGTAGGATATGCTACTTTCCCGCCAAGCAATACGAAATACCTCTAGTTTTGTTTTCCTCCAGCTGCGCTCCATTTTTCGGGCTGCTCTCTTTAGGGTGCGAGTATGCTCATTATACCATGGTGTCAAACTGTTTTCCTTAACCTTTCTTAAGCGTAAAGGAGCAACTGTATTTAAAGTGCTAGAAAAGAGAGAGTCCATAGTTTCTGTTACATCATCAAGTTGTTCTGAGGTTTTGGATATGCTAAGGAATTCGGATACATCTGGAAGAGAACTTAAAAAGCAGTCTTTTGTGGTAGAAGTGATGGTTCTTCGATACTTGTAACAAGAAGTAGAATTTACAATTTTGGCTATATGAAGTTTACACATAACTAAATAATGATCTGAGATATCATCACTTGGCTGAATAATTTCAACACTATCAACATCAATTAATTCCATGTGACAGTATTAAATCTAGAGTATGATTTCGACAATGAGTAGGTCCTGAAACGTGTTGTCTAACACCAATAGAGTTCAGAATGTCTATAAATGCTGATCCCAATACATCTTTTTCATTATCGACATGGATATTAAAATCACCAACTATTAAGACTTTATCTGCAGCCAGAACTAACTCGGATGTAAAATCACCAAACTCTTTAATAAAGTCTGTATGGTGCCCTGGTGGCCTGTATACAGTAGCCAGTACAAACATAACAGGGGATTTATCATTAACATTGGTTTCTCTGGATAATGTTATATGAAGCACCATTACTTCAAACGAGTTATACTTGAAGCCTGCCCTCTGAGAAATCCTGAAAACGTTATTATAAATTGAAGCAACTCCTCCCCCTTTGCCTTTTAGACGCGGCTCGTGTTTATAACAGTAATCTTGGGGGGTGGACTCATTTAAAATAATGTAATCATCAGGTTTTAGCCAGGTTTCTGTCAAGCAGAGCACATCTATATTATGATCAGTTACCATATTATTTACAAAAAGTGTTTTCGTAGAAATGGATCTGATATTCAATAAGCCAATCTTTATCATTTGTTTATCCATATTGCATTTGTTTTTTATTTGTTGAACCTCAATTAAATTGTTAACCTTAACTTGGTTTGGACGTTTTTTGTATTTTCTAGTTCGTGGAACAGACACAGTCTCTATAGTGTGATATCTAGGTGAAAGAGTCTCTATGTGCTGAGAATTAACTGACCTCTGTGACGGGAGGCAGCTAGCAGACGGTCGGTTTAGCCAGTCTATCTGCTTCCTGAACTGGGCCCCAGTTAGTCAAGTATTAACACTAAGACTATTTGCCATATTTCTAGACAGAAGAGTGGCGCCACCCCAGGAGGGATGAAGACCATCTCTTTTAAACAGGTCAGGTCTGCCCCAAAAGCTCGTCCAATTGTCCATATAACCTATGTTATTCTGTGGGCACCACTTAGACATCCAGCCATTGAGTGATGACAATCTGCTATGCATCTCGTCACCACGGTAAGCAGGGAGGGGACCAGAGCATATTACAGTGTCTGACATCGTGCTTGCAAGTTCACACACCTCTTTAAAGTTATTTTTAGTGATCTCCGACTGGCGAAGTCGAACATCATTAGCGCCGGCATGAATAACAATCTTACTGTATTTACGTTTAGCATTAGCCAGCACTTTTAAATTTGCCAAGATGTCAGGCGCTCTGGCTCCCGGTAAACATTTGACTATGGTGGCTGGTGTCTCTATATTCACGTTCCGTACAATAGAATCGCCAATAACTAGAGCACTTTCATCAGGTTTCTCAGTGGGTGCATCACTGAGTGGGGAGAACCTGTTTAATGTTTTGATCAGAACAGAAGAGCGGTGTTTTGACCCACGACTACGCTGCCTCACCGTCACCCAGTTGCCCTGCTGCAGGGGATCTGCTGGAACCGGACAATGTACAGGAATCCCTGAGCTAGACGCATCCAAAGCCATATCTAGAGCCCTAACATTCTTACTGTCCTCAATTAAAGTTTGGATGCGTGTCTCTAATTCTGAAATCTTCTCTGTCAGCCTAACTGTTTCCCTGCATTTATCACATGTGAATCCCTCATCAGCGACAGAGATAGATAAACTGTACATGTGGCAAGAGGTGCAAATAACAATTGTAGGAGAAGCCATTACTCACCGTGCTTGATGAAATATTCTTACTGCGGTTGTTTGATGAACTTGTGGAAAACTGCAGCGTGGGAGAGGAGAAAAGAAAACGCTAATGACAAGCTAACGAGTGCTAACGCTTTGCAGGTGTGCTGCAGTCACGGAAGAGTGAACGATCAAAGTTAATCTGATAAGATTGATCGGTAATATCAGAAATATGGTGTGAATTAAGTTATATTTTACAATTAAAAAAAACAAAAAAACAAACAGACAGTGATAGCAAGAAAGATTATATCAAAATTATGATCCCATATTTCCCATCATGCACTGGGGCATGAATAATTAACCCTTATGCTTTGTTGGGGATGTTTTCGTCCACTAGGGGATAAAGTTGAGAATTATTTTGGTCACGACTTTTTCTGTGTTTCAGCGAACGGAATCATTTTTGGTGACAAATCATATTTTGACCAAAGTCCTTTCAGGCAAGTTGTGCCACTCGGCCGCCAACTCCTATCTAAATGACTGGGCAGAGAGTCACAAATGCATTTTCACTGGTCATCGGGACATAATAACAGCATGTATAGAAACAGCAGTGAAATCTGATAACAATCGCTGAAAATTTTTTATGACTTTGCCCCAAAATAAGATTTAAAACGCCTTTTCCCCCTTCACTATACCTTTACTATGCATGCGCAAGGGTTCCTCATCTGTGTGCATATGTCATGGAACCAGACGATAGGCTTAAATGTTTCCTGGCTTGATTGTTAAAAGCAGATGATTGGCTTTCCAGCGGGAGGGGCGGGACATGTGCATACAACTGCCGTCTTTGTCCTTACAGGTTTTCCTTATAGTTTTATTGAGGATTGAGGAAGTGGCATGTCTCTGTTTTGACCCATATTTTGGGAAAATGCTTTGAAAATTTTCAAAAACTCAACAATACACTGTGGGTATGGATAATTTTTTTTTTTTTTTTGCATAAATCTATTAATCAACCTCAGTCCTGATCAAAACTACATTTTTTTTCTTTTAATCCAAGATTTTAACTCTTTATTACCAAGTTCATAAATGATGTCACTGATTTGGGGGGATAAACACACAAAATGACTTATTTTCAATATAAAAAGTGATTGTGGACTGGATATTTTTTTACTTTTTATCTGTGCAAAAAAAAACAAAAGCTTTGTTTCTGTCTTGTATATGGAGTTATATGGAGTATAACAGCAAATTAAAGTGTGTGTGTGTCCAGAGGTGTAGTAGTAAAAAAAGAGGTGGGTAAACTAATAAATTCTGGGTGACTACATCGTGGTCACGGTAAGGTGGGCCACTGCCTACCGGTGTATGTGTATCTTGATGACATCGCTATAGGCTATCATTTGATATTACTACCAAGGGTATCACTGGTTATTCCCTCAGGTCACACAATCACTATTCAATTCATACATTAATCTAAATTCATGTTAAAGACACTCAAGAAGGAATAATAAGTTTGAAATCTGTAAAGTTTACTAAATGATAAAACAGAGAGAACTATTTTTTTAAAGTGGAATAGAGAGGGAGGCTTATATCCAGGGGTTCCAATGCAACGTGGTTCATGTGAGATGATTGACAGCTTTTCAAAATAATGATATCGCACTGATGTCATAGCTGGCGCGAATCAATAAGAGGAGAGTAATCGCTAGCTGTTAGCTGTTTTAGCTCTTCAGATCGCATAAATCAGTGTAAAATGAATAGAAATGTTATTCTGTATGACGAAATATTTTACAAACATGTCATAAAATTATTATCTCTTCCAATGTGGGCACCATTGGAGTATAGCCCTGGTGGATCGTGGATATTGTATGTATACGAACACAAATAAACCGTAGATGACATGAATATGGCTGCTGTATGAGTGATGATTTCTATTCAAAATAACAAACGTTTTAATAATATTAAACTATTATTATTAATTGCCGGATATCCATTTTTGAATCTTGAGGCAGTCTGTTGCGTGTCGTTCATTTTGAACGAATATTTAAAATGACTCAGGACTAACGTTACCGAGTTGTCTCAGAGAGTGAGTTGTTCCCTTTCAGTCGGTCACGTTCGACGTTACGAATGGGATCTCGCCTGAGAGCCCAATCACCTTCGAGTGGTACAAAACGAGCCAATGGTACACAAAGTACCTTGGTCTGCGGAATTTGCATCGCGAGCTCCGCCCCGCAGAGCGGGTATATAAGGAGCAACGCGAGCAACTCGCATTCAAGCTTTCGCTTCGGAGCCGAGCACATCGCTTGCTGCAATCACCGGAGTGTTTACAAGCAAAAGCTGGTGTTGGTGTGACAGCGCGATTCAGCGGTTCGTCTGGGTTTCCTGCGACAGCTCCCGCGTTCCCCTGAGAGCTACTTCGGCTGGTGGCCAGGGTGATCTGAGGGTTACCGTGTGGGCTTCCCCGACGAGCGAACCTCCTCGGGCCACACCCCCCTCACATACGCCGCAGCCGGTTGAGTTCCCAGATGAGTTTGCTGGACCCTCTCAGGCTCCTGACATCTCATTCGGGGCTCGCGAAGAGGACCGTATGTCGATCGCCGCATCACAAGGTGGGCTTGAGTCCTCGGGAGATGAGGGTTCGGCTGCGTTGCCTCCCTCAGGAGTGCCAGCGTTGTCCAAGTCCGATCCCGAGCTGACGTCCGTGCTTTCCCGGGCAGCGGAGATCATCGGGCTTGAGTGGAATCCTCCACCCTGTCCCGAGCGCTCGAGGCTGGATGATTGGTTCCTGGGGGCTGCTCATGTGGATCGCCAGCACCCCCCTCTGGTTCCTTTCTTCCCGGAAGTGCACCAGGAAGTAATTAGTTCATGGAAGGCACCTTTAACTGCCCAAAACCGTTCTGGTTCTTCCTCCGCCTTCACTGCCCTCGATGGCGGGGCGGCCAAGGGGTATGCTGGGATTCCCCCGGTGGAGCGTTCTGTTGTGATGCAACTGTGTCCACAGAGTGCTTCCGCTTGGCGTGGTGGTCCCAAGCTGCCCTCCAAAGCCTGTAAGTTCTCATCCACGCTTGTGGCCAAGGCTTACAGAGCTGCGGGCCAGGCCGCTTCTGCCCTGCATGCCATTGCCTCACTGCAGTTCTATCAGGCCAAGCTGCTCCGGCAGATGCACGAGGGCAGTGCTGACCCAGGGGTTTTGCAGGAGGCGCGCACTGCAACCGACCTCGCTCTCCGGGCGACGAAGGTCACTGCGCGCTCCTTGGGTCAGGTGATGTCCACTTTGGTGGTCCAGGAGCGCCACCTATGGCTGAACCTGGCAGACATGAGGGAGTCTGATCGGGCTCAGCTCCTCAACTCCCCGGTCTCCCAGGATGGCCTCTTCGGCGACGCGGTAGAGAGCTTTGCCCAGCAGTTTTCTGCCGCCCAGAAGCAGTCTGAGGCCATCAGACACATCCTGCCCCGGCGGCCCTCTGCTGCTTCCACCCCGCCGCCGGCGTAACCGCCTCAGCCTGCTCGTCACCGAGGGCGCCCCCCTGCGGCCTCCTCCACTCCCGCTCCGCCACAGCAGCAGCCTTCACCCCGGCCGCAGCGAAGAGATGGCCGCAGAAGGGCGGTGCAACCCGTCTCTGCCCCTAAACCTGCCAAACGCCAGGCCAAGCGGCGGTCCTGAGACGGACGACCCGGAGTTGGAGACGTCAGCTCATCAGGAGATGGTAGCAGGACCACTCCTTTGTTCTTGTTTTATTTTTGTTCCGCCACTGGCCCTGCGGCCGGTGGTACCCAAACCTTCACTAAAAGAGCTGTTTCCTCTACCTCCGGGTCCCAAGAGGCCACGAACGACAGCTGGCGACATGCTTCTTCGCCGCTCTCGTTCTCCTCTTCCCTTGCCAGTTTCCATGCAAAGACGGCTCAAGAACGCTTTGCCTTCTCATGCCCTCTTTGCCACTTGGAGTCAGACGAGTGCCCGCACTCCGCCCCCGCTAAGGGACGCTATGCCTCCCATGCCAGGGCTAACTGCTCCACCACGCTGCCCCACTGTGGGTACACCTGTAGTCCCCTTGACCCCGCTGGTTTGGTTCCTGGGAGCCTGGCTAGAGCTCCCCAGGCCTTCCCGCTGGCTCATCCGGACACTCAGGCTCAGCTACGCGATTCATTTCGCCCGGCGTCCCCCCAGGTTTCGGGGTGCCCATGCCCCTGTCATGCGGGCCGGCGTGCCCCTAGAACCGGTGTCCAGACATGTTGTTGTGTCAACAGATGCCTCTGCCACGGGCTGGGGTGCCATGTGCAACGGGCATGCTGCGTCAGGCTCCTGGACAGGACCCCGACTTCAGTGGCATGTCAATTGCCTCGAGTTGCTAGCAGTACGTCTTGCTCTGCACCGCTTCAGGGCCCTGCTGAAGGACAAGCACGTTCTGGTCCATACGGACAACACTGCGACCGTAGCGTACATCAACCGTCAAGATGGTCTACGCTCCCGCCGCATGTCGCAACTCGCTCGCCATCTCCTCCTGTGGAGTCACAAGCATCTGAGGTCGCTTCGTGCCATTCACATTCCAGGCAGGCTCAATCGTGCAGCCGACGAGCTTTCATGACAGAGACTCCACCCCCAGTCGGTTCAGCTGATTTGGGAACACTTCGGAGACGCTCAGGTAGACCTGTTTGCCTCTCCAGAAAATTCCCACTGCCAGTTGCTTTACTCCCTGATCGAGGGCACCCTCGGCACGGATGCCCTGGCACACAGCTGGCCGTTGGGCCTGCGCAAGTATGCGTTTCCCCCAGTGAGCCTTCTTGCACAGACGTTGTGCAAGATCAGGGAGGACGAGGAGCAGGTCCTCATGGTTGTGCCTTTTTGGCCCGGCCGGACCTGGTTCCCCGAACTTGTACTCCTCGCGACAGCCCCTCCCTGACCAATTCCTCTGAGGAGGGACCTTCTTTCTCAGAGACGGGGCACCCTCTGGCACCCACGTCCCGATCTGTGGAACCTACATGTGTGGGTTCTGGACGGGTCACGGAAGGTTTAGGTACCTTGCCACCACAGGTGGTAGCTACCATCACTTCAGCTAGAGCCATGTCCACCAGACATGCCTATGCTTTGAAGTGGAACCTCTTCGTCACTTGGTGTTCTTCACGGCGTGAGGACCCCTGGAAATGCCCGATTGGGTCAGTGCTTTCCTTTCTTCAGGAGGGGTTGGAACGAAGGCTGTCTCCTTCCACCCTCAAGGTCTATGTGGCTGCCATTTCGGCTCACCATGACCCTGTTGAAGGTAAGTCTCTTGGAAGGCACGATCTGATCATCAGGTTCCTGAGAGGAGCAAGGAGGCTCAATCTGCCTCGCCCTCAGCAAGTCCCCTCTTGGGACCTCGCAGTGGTTCTGTCAGCACTGCAGAGAGCTCCCTTCGAACCCTTGCTCTCAGTAGAGCTAAAGTTTTTATCTTTAAAAAACTGCGCTCCTGACGGCTTTGGCTTCGGTGAAGAGGGTCGGGGACCTGCAGGCATTTTCAGTTGATGAAGCGTGCCTGGAATTCGGGCCGGATTAACTCTCACGTTATCTTGAGACCCCGGCCTGGGTATGTGCCCAAAGTTCCCACCACTCCTTTTAGGGATCAGGTGGTGAACTTGCAACTCAGACCAGCTCTTTGTCTGTTACGGAGGCCAGCAGAAGGGAAAGTCTGTCTCCAAGCAGAGGTTATCCCACTGGATAGTGGATGCTATTGTCCTGGCTTATCAGGCTTGAGACCTGCCATGCCCCCTAGGGGTGAGAGCTCACTCAACTAGGAGCGTAGCTTCCTCCTGGGCGCTGGCGCATGGCGCCTCGCTAGCAGACATCTGTAGAGCTGCGGGCTGGGCGACACCTAAAACATTCGCAAGATTTTATAATCTCAGTGTAGAGCCCGTGTCCTCCCGGGTACTCGCCCCTTCGGGCCAGTAAGGACCTGCTCGGTGTCAATCCGCTTGCTGCGCCATTCCACTCCGCGGACTGGAAGCGTGCGCTATTTCCCTCAGGTGAGTTCCTCAGTCAGAACCCTGGGTTCCTCCAGCACTGTTGATGTCCTACATTTGCGTACATGCCCTTTGGTCAGCCATGTGTGGGACTAGGTGCCTCCATGTGTCGTGATTCCCCTTCTGGGTTATCCCACGTGTGTATGTCCACAGTAAGTCTCTCCGCAGCATGTGCCTTTCCCTTGGCAAGCCCTTGCCAGCTCTGTCGTTGAAACTTCCACCCTGCGGGCTGGGTACCTCAGAGTTCTTACGTATCACCACCTTGGTAGATACCTGCTTTCTGTAAGTCCTCCCACGGGCAGGCAGCCTGCTAGCATATGTCCAGCTGGAATATGCTACCCAGTGTAGAATATAGGCCCTCACTCGTGCTGGCCTCACGACAGGGTGCTATCACTCACACGGGTCGCTGAAAGACAGCCATGTTGCATTTTGTAAGGGACCCCATTCGTAACGTCGAACGTGACCGACTGAAAGGGAACGTCTTGGTTACGTATGTAACCCTCGTTCCCTGAAGGAGGGAACTGAGACGTTACGTCCCCTTGCCACATCGCTGTTCCACTGAACGGCTGTTCGTAACGTCTCCGTTCCCTCCTTCAGGGAACGAGGGTTACATACGTAACCAAGACGTTCATTTTGTGTTGACCGCACATCCGCATTACACAACATGGGTTCAGAATCGATAGGTGAGGTCAGAGTCTTTTATTCTTCCTGTCAGTCCCATAGAAACAGGAAGAGAAAAGATTAGTTAATTTTGCTGAACGAGACTCAAAGATCTGAGTCAGTAAAATGATCCGAACTTCCCTACTACTGGCAACACCGCAAGCAATTGGTCAACACTGACAAGTTGCAGCGCGATATGAAAGACTTCATCTTTGACAACAAACAACCTATGAAACTAACCTATGAAACTAATAAATGAACAATATGAAACTAAAATGACATGAGCTTAATTTAAAATGTCATAGGAACTGTAGGCTATTTAGAGGTGGAAAAACTCAATTTAAAGGTGGATAAACGCACTTTGGAGGTGGGTAAACGCTATTTCCGAATTTTGGGAGGTGCGTAAACAGCGTTTACATGCGTTTAGCCTACACTACATCCCTGTGTGTGTCTGTGTGTGTGTGTGTGTGTGTGCGTATGAGTGAGAGAGAGAGAGAGAGAGAGAGAGTGAAAGAGATAGTGTGAGAGAGACCTTTATGCACTTACCTTTATGTATCTGAAAAAATCTAAATACAGTATGCACCTCAGCTCCCAGGACTACATGGAGTAAACAAAACAAAGTAAGTGTATTTATGCACCTGCTGCCTTTTGATGGTGAGAAGTACGGGCGGTATATGTGTGAAATGCTTGTCTTTTCTTGATGGTAAAGCCAGTTTAAAACCTTGAAATCTTTCAATGAGTCTTTTCAATATTTTGCATTAGATTTATGAACATAATTTATAATGAACCAAAATGCAATACCAACTTCAAATAAACTGCAGCTCACTGGAGGGGTCAAGCTGCATAATCATTTCTAAAACTTTGGTACAAATCAAGCCCTTTCTCGTGTTTCTTGCTACTCTTCTCACCATCAAATGACCAGCAGGATGACATGCAAGTGTTTAAATCCACGTACCTTGTTTTTGTTTACTCCATGTAGTTCTGAGAGCTGTGGTGTACATTTAGATTTTCTGAAATACATCAAGGTAAGTGCTTAAAAGTCACTCATACACACACTCTCTCTCTCTCACACACAAACACACACACATAATATAATATGCTGTTATACTCCATATAGCTCCATATACAAGCCAGAAACTAAGCTTTTTTTGCACATTTTTGAAAGGATTAATGCTCCCACCTAGTGATCAGCGATAAAAAAAAATTTTTTTTACCTCTTTCCAACATGGAAAACTACCAACCATCAAGAATGCATGATTTTATGGTGTCATGGCTTTACAATCAAAAAATGTCGTTATAATGGAAGTCAATGGGGCAAAAACAGCCACGGACAATAAATAAGGGAGAACATTTTTAAATCTAATGCTGCTCAAAAACTAACAATGCATCAAATCCAATGTTGTTACTAATCTTTGACATGCCCAAGACTGTGATAAAAGGTTTTAAAAAAAATCAAGCCTTTTTATATAGAAAAGAAGTAATTTTGTTTGTTTTTTCCCCCAAATCAGTGACATCATTCATGAACTTGGCAATTAAAGATTTAAAATCTTGGATATTTTAAACATTTGGTGGTTTTGATCAGGACTGAGGTTGATTAATAGATTTATGCAAAAAAAAAAAAAAAAAAAAAAAAAAATATATATATATATATATATATATATATATATATATGAACTGAGCTCTCTTCTGCGAAGTTCACCTCGAAGTTCCTCATGCACCCGAACAAACAAATGCAAATCGCAGTTTGAACAAACAAAAAGATGTCAAAGAGCCCCATTCAATTGTTCTGGTGTTCAGGGCTCGCGCAGAGAAAGGCGTCTCAAAACACTAGAACATCGAATTTACTTATTTTTGCTCTTGTGCCGACAAATACATACAAATTATGTCAAAATATCCACCTTTGAAATTATGCTCTAAAAAACTCGCATAAAAAAATGGGATGTGTATTATATTGGATGCGTTCATGGTCTCTTAAAGTGACCGCACCTAATTTAGCGACTGGCTGCTGTAATGTTAATCCAAGAAAAATTACTCACTGCTCTTGACTGAATTTCTTTGTAGTTTTAACAGTCAAACCAAAAATTATTCAGAAACCAGATATCATTTTTGATATATATAGCAAAACTGTAATAATGTGAGAAATGTTGAAGGTGTCTGAATAAATGTAGGTTTGATTGTATATTTCATTTTTTCATTGAAGACTATCCAGTGCTATTATTTGGTTTCTGTACCTTGACACCTAAAAACTTTAAAAAAAAAAAACTTGGTGTGAAACAGGAGTAATGTTGTTTGCACATTGTGCAATGTGGAATTAGTTTACAGCTTTTTCAAGCACTTTGTGATGCATTTTGGAAACAGGAGATGAGCCCCTTTTCTAATGCACCACCTAGCTAAACCCCTTCTCAAAGACTTACTGTTTGTCAATTTTATTTGGGTAACACACATATTGTGAATGCCTTCGGCAGAATTCGAATGAGCCATTCTAATCTAGATTAATCTAGATTAATTTCAAGATCACAGTGAGATTAATCTAGATTAAAAAAATTAATCTATGCCCATCTCTAATATATATATACACATATACAATATTCAATACTTTAAATTTACTTAAAGTTGTTAGTGCAAATTGTTACAAAGATTTTTTGAAGTAAATCCTACAAGTTATTTTTTACAGTGTAGAAGTCAAACCCACAACCTTGGTGCCTACAGGAACATGGGACACTTCGAGACCAAACCCACAAGAACAATTTGTTTCTCATGCAAGTTCAGTGATGATCACTTTAAGCACTAATCAGGATGCTCATCCTAACACAACACACAGAAAGCTGCCACCTTCTCCTCTGGCCTTACCAGCTGCCCTTTGACCGATGGCCTTTTCATACTGACCATGTGCTGCAAGACAGAAGGGTCTCCTCACATTACTCACAGGGACAGCTGAAGAATCGGTGCAAGACGCCCTCGCAAAAAAATCCCTCGGACGGAGACAGATGACCAGCAAGCTTCTCTCTTCAGTGGCTGTTAATAACGGCGCTCAATAGAGTGCAGTTCAGGTCAAGTTTGGAGTCTTCAACATGGGACAGTGATCAAGCAATCAAATCAATCATACCCAGCGTTAGGAGCCAAGATCTCGAAGGGGGAAGCTGTAATGGACTGCCACCTTCTATCATGTATGATATAGCCACTTTTATAGCTAGTTTGTGAAAAGACAATGGGTGAAAGGGTGAGTACAGACAAAAAGGTTTACAACACAACAATAAAGGTCAATAAGAAAAAGCACAATGGCCAAAACATGTAACGCATTCTTGGCAATCCAACAATAGGGGAAATATTCACACAGAGGTACATTTTATTGCTCAAAGGTTGCCCTCTGAACATTTATCATCCATGTGTCATTAACTTCACCTCAGAAAGTTTAGAGACTTTTTTTTTTTTTTACATGCAGAAGGATCTGCAAGTTGATGAGAAATGTGTGAGATGAAAGTAAAATCTCCACTTGTCACATCACATCTGGATGTTTTTCTGCTGATTTGTGTTTTAGACACACACCTGCAGCAATGAAGTGTTGGAATATTAGCATCCTCATGCCACGCTGTAAACAAAATAAAATAAATAAATACCATTATTGAAGTACGTGCAAATACGAGAAAAAAAAAATTTGGTCTTTTACCTAAAAATTTCAAGTTTAATTAAATGTGTCACTTGGTGAAAATTGTTTTTAAAGTAAACACTACAGAAAAAAAAAAATACTAAAAAAAAAAAATATATATATATATGATTCAGTGCATATGAGAAAATGTTTTGATTATCAAAAGAACCTTTCAGTGACCGGTTTAATATATATATTTAGTGAGAATATATAATCTAAATAAACTTTTTCCAATATAAATGGAAATGGAATGTTTGCAAGTCCTTCTCTCTCTCTCTCTCTCCCCTCTCTCTGTCTCTCTGTCTCTCTCTCTGTCTTGTTCTCATTTGTTCTTTTTGTCTTGTCACAGAGCATCTTTCACCTCTGCCGGCGATGCTGAAGGAATGCAGCCTCAGATTAGAGCCACCTGTAATGTGAAATAGCAGAGGCACACTCCCTCACTGACATTTCAACATGACATTTGAGATCCACCCCATCTCACTGAGGGACACTATGAAATACACCTTCCTTTTGCATTGCCCCATTATGTGCAAAAGACACGGCATCAGAACATTTACAGGATAAAAGATTTGGCCATTGTGTTGATCACATTAACTGGATTACCTTTAATATGTGACAGATGCTTGGGCTACAGCTTTCATAAAAAAAAAGAAAGAAAAGATTTAACAGTAAATGACTGTAAAAATGCTACAGTAAAAAACAGATAATTGGATAACAGTAAATTGCTTTACTCTGAATGGTAGAAAATGGTAAATATAATGAAACGTTTCAGTAAATTTGCACTTTTTTTAGTCTTGCAATTTACATTCACTTTTTAGATTCCATCATTGATATTACATCGTATAATTACACAGAAGTACCTTCGTGACAGCTCACATTATACATTGTTTAACTGTAAATTTAAATGTAAAATCTAAAACACACACACACAGACGGCTGTCATCCATAGGAAAGAAAAAAAAACTGCAGTTATTATCAACATAAAAAAAGGCAATAGTACATGCTAAAATGATTAATTTTTATTGATTTTGTTAAACTTGGTTTTGCCATTTTGAAGTTTATATGGCCTCTGAAGATATGAGTTATGAAGCGTTATAAGCAAAGGTTGATGTTTTGGCAGTGTTGTTGCCACACTAGGCCTACTGATGCAGACACTTGGGGGTGGGCTACTCTGACCTTTTAACCTTTTGAACAGTAAGCCACCATCCTCTGCAACCAACTAGATCATCCAGCAACGCTCTGGCAACCACCAACAAACCCTATCATGGCGACTAGTGTCTTATGCCTGAGCAATCACCACACACCTACATTTTAGCATATAGTACAGTCACATTTTCTAATTTCTTCTGTCCTCATTTTAATTCACAATTCATTATTTGAACCTTACAATAAGATTAAATATGACATGATTCAAAAAAGATTATGAACAACCAACATAAGTAGAATGAGATTGGGTTTTTGATTCATCTAATCACATTCCATCAGTCAAACTGGTTGATCATGTGATTGATGGAGGCACTGCATCACAGATCAGCTCTGAGGATGGAGAGCAGCACATGGAGAATGCCGGTGATTAGTTCTCCCTCACATGATGGGCACATTAATTTCTACACAATTAGCATATCACAGATTGTCTCAGATCACACCCTGTTCAGACCTCAAGGGTCATGATACTGTGTTCATTTGGAGAAAAAAAAAAGAACTGTACAGTCAGACAGACAGATTCAAACAAAAGAAAACTGATGCTAACACTTTAGTTTAGCGACCAATTCTCGCTATTAACTAGTTGCTTATAAGCATGCATATTAATAGCATTAATGCATATTAATTGGCTTTTTCTTCGTTCTTATAAAGCACATAGTCTGCATGAGCTCTCTGTAGATCCCTTACCCTACCCAATATCTAAACTTATCAACTACAGTGAGTATAGAAAAGAATCACCCCCTTTTAAAAGAATCACATTTTGTTGCTTTGCAGCCTTCAATGAAAACAGACACAGTTTGTGTTTTATCCAGCTGGATTTATTTAGTGCAACTTATAACATCCAAGTGAAAGATATAACACCAGCGTGTCAAAAAAAAAAAAAAAAAAAAAACATTCACTCTGTTGGATAAACCCACACTTTGTGTCAGTATTTTGTTGAACCACCTTTTGCTTTAATTACAGCCTTCATTCAGTCTGTTGGAATTCGTCTCTACTAACTTTGCAAATCTAGACTTTGCAATATTTGCCCTCTCTTCTTTGCAGAACTGATCAAGTTCAGTTCAGTTTGATGGTGAGCATTTGTGGACTGCAAGTCTTCAAGTGATTCCACAGATTTGCTCTCAGTGGGGTTTCAGTCTGGGCTCTGACAGACCATGCAAGACATTCAGCTTGTTCTCCTTCAACCTCTGTGTGCTCAGTTTCGCTGTGTGCTTTGGGTCATCGTCACGTTGGAAGTTAAAACTTCTTCCCATTGACAACTTTCTGGTTGAGGGCAGCAGATTTTCCTCAAGAATTTGATGGTATTTTGACCAGAGTTCCAGTCCCTGCTGCAGAGAAACACCCTTTAACAGAACATCACCACCTCCATGCTTTACTGGAGGAATGCTGTAATCTGGACAGTGAGCTGGATTGGATTTCTGACAGACATATCGTTTGGTGTCGAGACCAAATAATTACATTTTAGTCTCATCTGCAACAAAGTCTGTTTTCGCAAAGCTCAGTCGTGACTGCATGTGGCCTTTCTTGAGGAGTGGCTTTTTTCTTGAAACCCTCCCAAGGGTAAGGAGGTTATTGAGGCAAAAGTTATATTTAATAGATAGCTAACAGTGAGAATTGGACCTTAAAATAAAGTGTGACCAAATAAAACTATAAATTGATGTGCTGACAAATAAATAAACAGAGATTTATAGTGTGTAGGTCATATACGCTGGCAACTGAATTACCAAAACACTCGCATTGCATTCTGTATCTCTTATACTTTTTGGTGAATAGATGGCTAATTCATATGAACTTATAGGTTTTGGTATGATCTGCTTATGTCTTATGTTTTTTTGTTTTTTTTTACAATTTGCATTGTATGAATTCATGCAAAATCACCACATCATAAAATGCAGTTACATTATCTTATGAGGTCAGGCTGGATTTACTGTCTTGATTTTATATTAGAATAATCCTGATTCCAGCATGACTAATATGTTTTATTACTATGGATATGAGCTGAAATACAATCTCAGTGGACAGCTTGCAGATGTTGAATCTCTTTAACTAATTCTCCATAGTGTCATCATCCACACCACAGCCTTCCGTGGGTCAAAATCTTTGTCATATCTAGTTTAAAGCAGATGTAATGGCATTGCCTTAAGCTAAGCGTCTGAGCTCATTTACAGGGTCTTATTATGCAAGCCACTCCCTGACGCCCACAGTCTAATTAGGCCTAAATTAATTTGAGTCCAATCTTTTATGTCTCTGGCCCAGGCTGTACCACTTCCCTCCATTTGCAGAATCATATTAATGCTTGTGTGGGAGCACTACTGCTGCAGATGAAAAGACTGATACAATTAATTAAGTCCTGCCTCTGTTCTTGCCTCCTGTCGGCAGAGAAACGATAAGTGCAATGAGCTGCCTGTTATTAACCCCATTATATGGGCTAATAAGCGAGATCATATACAAATCAAGGATAATGCACAATTATACGGGAATGCAAATTATGGCAGCTAACGAGCTGTGTGTCAATGTTGAAAATGCTTTGTTTGGGAAATGCGACATTCAGCTTTCTTAACACAGCCTCTTTTATTCATGTGCCTGTTTGAGCGTCTGCATAATTGCATGCTGCATGTGGATTCCAGTGAGTGTTTGACGCTCTTCCTGCATCCTCTTTATTCAGTGTCAATGCGATCAAGACGTTCTACATTTTAAAAGGGTTCTTTAACATCTATGGAACCACTGCTTTGCACAAAAGGTTCAATTACAGTAGAAACAGTTTCTTCTGATTGTCTTTCACAAAACAAAAGTGGTTCTTTTAAGAACTGAAATAATGCAAAGTTATTTTGGGAGCCCAAAATGGTTCTTCTATTGCATTGTTACAACTAAAAAAAAAAAAAAAATCCATGTTTTTAACGTTTATTTTGCAGCATAAAGGTTATTTGTGAAGCAAAGGGCTGCTTTCAGAACCATGGACAGCAGCCACTGAGTCCCAGTGTTTTCAGACTGTGCAGAACTCAAATGCCTTTAGCTTTGCTTCAGAAAACGTTTTATTCATGGTTTAATATAGGTATCATATTCTTAGGTTGGCTCAAATGTATGCATGCATTCTCAGTTTATCATGACTGATTAACAAGCTGTGCTTATCCTTGTGACTGAATATCTGACATGTCTTCACATAAACCAGAAACTGACCATTTAGTTTTTCTGTTTTAAAGAGTTCTTCATAAACACTGGAAAGTTTAGAGAACACAAAATACTCATGTAGTGTTTTGTTTTGTGTGTTTGGTGCAGTAGCATGTGCCAGCCTGTAGGAGGAGCAGTGCAAATGACCCTTACAACACATTGCCGAATAAACCCTAATACTGAGCAATTACACATTTAGATTAGATTATTAGTTTGAACTGTTTAGAGGGTGCATATATGTTTAGGAAATCAACAAGACTTTGAATAACTTTATATACGTTTTAACTCCTCAACACAAACAATAACCAAACCTATTGCTCACACAGATGTAATAATGCCTGTTCTAGTCTATGTTTTAGCCTTTGACATTAAACCACCGGGCTTGTAAACACACATGGCTTTCGTTACGATGCCCACATTTGTCTTGTTATGAGTTTAGAGTGATATGTTGATAAGTCTTTACTCTGATCGTATTGAAAGGGGGCTCGTGGCCAGTAGGGGAGGGGCGCGCGCCGGCCGAGCAGCTGTATGCAAATGAGACGCGACAAGCACGCGCCACACAGCAAACACGCGCACATACGGCCGGTGCGCATAAACACAATCTCATTAAAATGCCATCGAAGTGCATTGTGTTGGTTAAGACCTAGATAAAAAAAATAAAAATAAAAAAACTTCACAAAATGTTAACACAGAGCAAAACGTGTTCTAATAAAGGGAAAATCAGTGAAGAGTCTGAAGTTAAGATGCAGTTAAATATCAGATGAGCGCAAGTCCAGGTGGGTGCAGATACATGATTTAAGCAGAACTCTAGATGATGTTGGGAACTTTTAGATGGCACAGCGCAACTATGCATGTTGTAACCTAGGAACGTTTCAGTCTCGTCTGTGGTGTAAAACTCCTCTAGTGTTGTAATATTTGTGAAACTGCAGGGGAGAATAGTGACAGGCGCATATGCCTCGGTCATACTGCAGCTTTATGCTAATGAGGGGAACAATAGATGAATGCAAACCCGTGGAACACGTCTGTCCAATTTTGCGCGCAAAAGAGAATTTAAAGCAACTGTTTCACAGAGTATAAATAAGATCCTTAGGTGCTGTGATCTAAACCTTAAGCCTGTGTTAGAGCTTTTAATACTATGCATTTGCTGATATAAATAATTTAGAGTACTGGAATCATTTGGATTTTAGTATTTAATTTATAGCTTTGATAAACTTATTTCTAATAAGTAAACGAACACATTTCGTAGTTTGAAGAGCATCAGTGAAGTGAATACTAGTGAGCTTCATGTACGGTGGAGCCATATTTCAAGGAAATATGTGTAGCTTGGGCTGCAGTTGAAAGCGTTAAAACATTCTGGCACACGCTTCAGTGTCTGAACTTGTCACCGGTCATGGTGGTTTGAAGAAAAATAATGATGGCTGACCCCTGGCTTGACCTCGAGGTCAGTGCTCATCTTTGATTGCGTCCAGCACGCGTCTCTCTTTTGGCCAGATTGCTCGTGTATCCCTGTATAAAGGTCAATTTGCTTTTCAAAGGCAAAAAAGCCTGTGACGGCCGGCCAGACGCGGCTATTGTGTTGCGAGATGAGGGCTTCTTCTGATGACTTATGCATGCGTTAGCCAGCTGATTTATACTGCCCTCAGACTGACGCGTGGCATTACAAATCTCTTTAATGTCCAGATTTGCAAATACAGGAAGCACTTAGGGCTTACTTAGCATGTTCTTGTTTCATACGCGCTAATTAATAACGCGCGATGTGTGATTCTACGTTTTTAAGTACACGCTATTATTTACACGAAACACGCGTGAAATGGAAACTTTAAACCGTAAACATAGACGACACAGACACGAAACTGTTTCCCATCTAAATTATGTTAAGTTGTTTTGCATATATTGCATATTCTGAAGATGACAGTGAGTGACATTTCCTTCTGTGCTCCACAGCCGCGGCACGCGCTCCTCTCCATACATCTCCATCACACCGTGAACAGAGGGCAGCGCGCATTACTACAATAAAGGCCAGGTACATCTGCTCTGGAGCGCCCGGTCCGAGTCTCTCAGCCCTCCCACGGGCAATTCCACAGAGATCCTCGCTCGCTCCTGATTGGATGAGGACGGAGCGACGAGGGGCGAGAACAATAACATCATTCCAGCTTAAAAAGAGTGCAGCTATGCGTTGAGGAGCAAAAGCATCTCTCAGAGGGAGGGAGGCGGACGGCACGTTTGTAGCTCTGGATCTAGTCTTGTTGTGCCTTGTTATCCTCGCCTCATCATGCCCAAAGGATTCCTGGTGAAAAGGAACAAGAAAGCAGCGCTCGTTTCGTACCGGATACGCTCGGATGAGGATGGAGGATCCGCTCCAGAACATCAAATCGCGCCGATCGCCGCGTCTCCACCCGCGCCCAGCGCCCCCAAGCCGGACAACATCACCTCAGCCTTCCCGTCGGACGGAGCAGAGGCGCCGGTGTCGGTCCGCAGCGCTAGGCCGGTGCAGTTCGGCAACCCGGAGATGGTGTACCAAGCCCTGTACAGCCCCACCCGGCCCATCAGCAAGGAGCACGACAGGAAATATTTCGAGAGGAGTCTCAATCTCGGCTCGCCTGTCTCTGCCGAATCGTTCCCGACTCCCGCCTCTCTCACCAGCCTGGACCATCATCTTCTGTTTGCGCCGGTTGACTTAAAAATCGGCACCAGCAACAGTAACCGCGGCGGAACGGCGCCCGTCATCCGACCCGGCGCCAAAAGACCTTCTGACGCCGCCGAGCGTAAAAGCAGCAAAAGCGTCAAGAAACCCAAAGCCATACGCAAACTCAACTTCGAGGACGAGGTCACCACATCCCCGGTGCTGGGCCTGAAAATCAAAGAGGGGCCCGTGGACCTCAAGCCCCGAGCGGCCTCGGGCAACACCAACAAGCCCCTGGGGGAGTTCATCTGCCAGCTTTGCAGAGAAGAATACTCGGACCCGTTCTCTCTGGCACAGCACAAGTGCTCCCGGATAGTGCGGGTGGAGTACAGGTGTCCCGAGTGCGAGAAGGTCTTCAGCTGTCCGGCGAACCTGGCCTCCCACCGGCGCTGGCACAAACCGCGCGTGCCGAGCGCGCCCAAACAAGCCCTCCAACCCGCCAAACCTTTCCCCGAAGAGTTCCCCAGCGACAGAGACTCTCAGAGCCCGGGTCTGTCAGAATCCGGCTCCGACGACGGGCTTTACGACTGCCAGCACTGCGGGAAGAGGTTCAAGCGCCAAGCCTACCTGAGGAAGCACATCCTGGGACACCAGGCGCTCCAAAATGAAATCCTCGGAGAGGCTTTTCGCACCACAGAGAGCCCCGACATCATGCCCTCGGAGGACAGCCAAAGCCCGGCTCCGCTCAATCTGAGCCCCGCGGACGGTCTCGGGTGTCCGGCTTGTGGAGAGAAGCTGCCGAACCGGGCGAGTCTGGAGCGACACCTGCGCCTTCTGCACGACGACTCCCAGGCGTTTCCCTGCAAGTTCTGCCACGCCACTTTCTACAGCTCGCCGGGTCTCACCAAACACATCAACAAATGCCACCCCACCGAAAACAGGCAAGTCATCCTTCTCCAGATGCCCGTGCGTAACGCCTGCTGAAGACGAACCCACACCGATCTGTCCTTTCAGTACGATCTCTTTCCTCATCCAATTCTTCGCTAGAAAATTCTGGAGAAATGTATTAGTTTGGCCCTTACAAAGGTATTTTTCTAGAACGCTTGCACACATGGTAATGTAATAGCTCCTAGACCTAAGATATGTTCCTGTACCTCTGCCTTGAATTCACATGCTGTGCGTTTCACGTCTGTAGCTTTAATCCAGTATGTGGATTACGGGACTGAAAATGTTTTCTCTCTCTCTTCGTACTGAAAACTACATCAACAAATCTTAAAAAGTTTCCCTTTAGTAGCCAGAAATGCCTTTAGAGAAAAACATCAAACTACTGCCTTAAGAACTCTTCAGTGTAATGATTGTTTCTGAATGTCGACACACAATTACTGCTTACTATCATGATGTAAAATTATTGTAATATGTTTATTCGTAATATTTTATTTATTTATGTATTTATTTATTTTCAATGGCTTTGTATAAATTATTGGGGGACTTTTCTCCCAGTCGAATCGTTGTGTCGAGATCATCTTGTCTTGGGTTTTGTGCGCTCTCTTGAAACGTGAAGCTCTTATAGATGCAATCTTTTTCTACGTACACAGTTTATTTTCCTAAATGTTTGCTACCTAGCGCTTTACATGTGCGTCCGTGTTGTCTTCTCAAATAAAATATTTTCAAAATGAAAACGCTTCTAGTTCGTGCATATTTACCACAGAAACCCTCCGTGTACTATTTGTACAATAGTTGATTTAAATAATACAGGCAGTTATTTTCGCTGAATATGAGAACTGTAAATGATAAACAATATAAGGGGACACTAATGGAATTCCAAGAGCCTTTTACTCCGTACAGACATAAAAGTTATATGCCATATTCATCTATAGATTTATGCAAAGTTAACAGAAATATTTGTCTTTAAGAACAAAGCAGGTGTGTAAAAGTTATTCTGTGCAGTCTACTGTACTACAACAGTTAATGAGCAGCATGACCAACTGTTATTCCACAGGTGTCAAATGCTCAGATGATATAAAGCCAAATTCTGGCAATTTTCTATCCCAAACCCCTTCCCATGCTTTAAATGGCAGCAGTATTGATTTTGAATTGGTCAGGTCATACAGAAGTCATCATGTAAACTGTGCTTGATCAATCAAATAATGCAGTTGGCACACTGTAAATTTAGCTGAAATCATTTCAAGGGTGACAACAGACTTTATAATAATGAACTTAGAAATGTACAAGGGCATAATCATCCAACTGTGCTGTGCCTGGTTCGTACATCTTCTTTTTTATTTTTTCCCCATGAAACATCTCTAAAGATGCAACCAATCCACCATGTTCCTTTTACACGATAAAAGAGTCAATAAATAAATGTATAAGAAAAATAAGCTCAAATAACCAAGGTACGATCAGGGTGAAGTTTGCAAAACTTAGAATTGTTTGAACTAATGAATCCTCTCTGCAGATTATTTATGTGCAAAGTTCAATTTATGCAGTCTCTCGATTCAGTTTATGCAAAACCATTACTTCATGTATACTTATGCAATTGGCGAGAAAATAATAAAAAGAAAAATCATACTTGTTTTGGTCAGATTTAGTGAGCGCACACAAAGTCATTATTTAAGTGCTAGTGTGCATGAGCTGTAGGTGCACCTGTACTCCAGCGAGGGACGCGTCTGTGCTCATGGAGCAGCAGGGGAGACAGATGGGAGTGGGGTCAGGTTACCCTCTATATTCCCTCGGCTCCAGCAACAGAACAACCTCTAACCCTGAGCATCACTTGCATCCACTCGCTCGAACACACAATATTAGAGCACAGAGTCACGGATGATTTCAGACACACATGTACAACAGCCCATCATCATACAGTTTCTCCAGGTCAGAAGCAGGAAAGCGAGAGGGCAAAATCAATGTTGTATTTCATGCACAAAACACAGGGCTTTAATAATGACAAAATGTGACTTCATTTCATGTGAGGAACGTAAGTTGGTATTTGGCAGTTTTTTTGAGTGACAGAATTTTTATTTTATTTTATTTTTTTTTGAGTGAACTTTACAGAGGAGATATGAGTAGTTGACAAAGAGTATAATTATTTAACTTTTTATTCAACAATAAACATTTAAGCAGACATTTTATGCGTGTCTATTTTAGTTATTGTAACTGGGTAGTAGCCATTTACTTCAAGATTTCAAAAAAAAAAAATTGCAGTACAATGAAACACTTTTTTTTTTTTTTTTTTTTTGTAATTGAAACAAACAGTACTGGAAAATATTTTATCCAAGAAAAAAAAAAAAAAAAAAAAAAAAAAAAACTACTTCAATTTCTAGAATTCAAACTTACTAGAAATTTCAGAGTGAAAACTCTTTAAGCAAATCCTGCACCACACACATAGATATAATATAATATTATATATATATATATTCTCCAAAAGCTTATTTTTATGACAATTTTTTTCAGTACAAATTAAATGTTCCAGCATTCGCTCATTTGTTAAATTTGTAAAAATGCTGTTAATTTCAATACATAGAAATACAGTTTAAATGAAATATAAAATTGCAGACCAGGACACAGCAACGACCCATAAATCATGAAACAATGAGAAAAAACCAGTCCAACCAATCGCATATAAACATGACCTTCAAATCCATTTAATCAATTGTTTTGATTTCTTCACATTTCTAGTAAAGATAAAGTGATTACTTCTATTAAAAACGGTCTGATATGTTAATAAGTCATGACAAAATCTTCAAGCTTCAATGTCTTATACAAAGATTATATTACAGGCATTAATATATTTATACCCTTCAGAATTTAGAACATTCAAAGAAGAGAAAAGAAAAATAGACAATATACAAAGCTAACAACTAAGCCTACAACGAACATGTCATAATTAGAATTTAGGCCAGTTGCAGTATTTTCAACTAAAAGCCCATTTCCAATCCGCATCATCGGAGTTGAGATTTAGAGTCAGGTGGAATCTGGGCTGTCGGTCTGCATACATTCATCAGTGTTTCTCATTCAGAGCATTCGGAAGAGAGAAAAAGTATCAGGCGAAGCGAGACAAAGACAAGTGTTCAGGTAAGGCAAAGGTGTGCAACGTGTGTCCTGTTGCAGTCTGGGCGGAGCCTGTAGCGTGTGCAACACCTGGCCTCCATGACAACCAGGACGGGTCTCTACGGGAACAGAGAGGGGAGCCAGGGCGTTGGCAGGAGAGAGAGAGGGAGAGAGAGAGAGAGGGAGAGAGAGAGAGAGAGAGAGAGAGAGAGAGAGAAGCGCTGGCATGCTGCTGCTACGGTAAAGGGCACTCGGAGAAGCACCCGGGAATCAGGGAAGCATCTGGAAAAGATCCCCCATCCAGCATCTAATCAGACAGAAGCAGCTCTCACAAAACACAGACAATCTCATTCAGTTTACTCCGGTGAACTGTACGACTCATTGAGAAAACACGCTGCTCTCCATTTAGAAAGTGTGAGATCAATTAAACAACGGAAGAAACCCCAAAGAAAACCCTAAACTCCGAAAATCTGGACAGGTATTACACAGGCACTGTGCAGGCATCAGCTTCACCTGAGGCACTGGAGGCTTTCCCTCCGTTGAGTCAGGAATAGTGTGATGGCAGATATTTCTCCATATATATATATATTTATCTATACACACACAACATGACAACATATATATATATATAATCAAATCAAAATAAAAGCAATGTACATCCAAAAACAGAGGGAAGAAGGGAACAAACATGGATCTACTGCATCTTTACCACCGGGCGAGTGCAAAATCATTGGAATGTTGGAGTAGAATTCCATGACAGGAATGGGAGACCTTCAATTCTCAAATGAAGGAGTTAACATTCACGCTACACCTCGACAGAATTACAAACGATGAGAGCCTTTTTGATTCAGCATGTTGCATAAATACGTTCCATAAAATAATCAAACAAGTCACTTAAAAGTAACTCACAATAACAAAAGAAATCGTGTTTTCATTGCAGTCTGTTGCCCTTCAGGCGTCACTGATGTTATGAAAGTAGTAAAAGCAGACTCACTCTTTTTTTTGATGATTTAAAAGTGCATCTCAGTGCTGGGACGAGTCTCTCCCATATGCATCAGTGATTGGGTTTTCAGTGTTTGACATGAAGAAAAGCTCAAAGAACTGGATAATGAGCATATTAAAAACTATCTAAAGCCTCTGAGTATTTGAAATGTTTCGTATTATTCAGTTGCTACTCTGTCGTAAGGACATTTTTGGGACAGTCGCAGATCCAAATGGGTAAATCCAGTCCAAATGCAGCATTATTTAGAAAATTGCAATGAATTTCACATTTGAAGATTTACTTCAGCATAACAACAGTTTCTCTTTCTTCACGACAGGTGAAGCTACATACGTTTGCGACAACAGTTGCATCTTTCACTGCTCCTTGGCTTCGAAAAGGAAAAAAATGACAGGTGGAAAACATTACGGTCAAATGCTAAAGTTTAAGGACAATGCAGTCTGGGGCCGGTGGAAGTGTTCAGTTGGAGGACTTGCTGATGGCGCTGGCCGAGCGCCGGAGCTTTCCAGAAACCCGGTTCTTAGAGGCGCGGGGTATGGTGGGCGAGACCTGGTCGCTGGAGTCACTGGTCATCACAGTAACACTGAGGTCAGTGCTCGTGCTGCAGCTGAGGGAACCTGGGAAGGGAGGACATATTACACGCAGAGTGAAGAATAAGCCACAATGACCATTAATACCCCTGCTTTCAAACTGATAGCATGCCATTACTGACGCAAGAAACCTCTTCTGATAGAGATGGATGTGAAAAAAGCTGAGAACTCAAAGTTAGTCCTAAACCATTTGACTGTTAATAGCAATAACGGTCATCCTACTAACAGCTCCACTTTACTGCAGTAAAAAAATAAAAAAAAGACATGCAAAATATGGATTGTGCTGGTGATCTGAGATACTGGTACTCCAGGAAACATCTAAATTAAACAAGCTTTCTGCTTTGTCAAGATGGCATCTGCTCGGCTATTTTCTTTCTTTCTTTTCTTTCTTTTTTATGGGCATCTCAAGTTTCTGCGAGCAGATGGTGTGGGGAACATGCGCTCATTGGAGAGGACCTCCACTCCAGGGCTCGTTTGAAAGAGGGGGAGGAGAGCGGAGAACAACAGTTTCTGCATGTGAAAGGAGCAGGGGAGGAGTAAACGAGTGCGGGGTGCTGTCCGTTCCAGAGAACATCTCAGGAGGACTCGGGATGCCAGCAGAGAGGACACACACTTACCCACAGCTCCCTCCTCTCTAATGCTGAGTGAACTGTATCGCGCCAGGGATTTTGATCATTTATGGATTCAAGAGGTGACTGAGCATCTTATGTTTCCACACTGCAGCTGAGCCGGGTGGAGAGCGTAAAGATCCAGAAGTTCTCATCATCACAGTGATTGACTCACCGTCTGATCCTCAGATTTATTTTAAGCCAATGAGGCGTGTCAATCAAATCAATCATGCAAAACCTGGGAATTTATTCATTATAAATAATTTCCCATTTGGGATTTATATGTGCACATGCATATATATGTGTATATATATAAAAATATATATACACACACACACACAGTGTTGGGGCTAACATTACAACTAACGCGAGTTACGTAATCAGATTACTTTAATTTCAAGTAACTAGTAAAGTAACACATTATTTTTTCATTTACAATTTATTTTTGTAAATAACAAACAAACATACAGATTTTGATGACTCAAAGCTGCAATAATTAAATAAATATAATTTGTTTTTAATCCCATTTTATTAACCAATTTGCTGCTGCTGATCCAATTCAACCCGAAACTAATAAGCAAAAAAATTTACATTTAAAAAACTAACATTTCTTCTTTTTTATTGCTGAAGAGTGTTGAAATTTCTTCTTCTACATTCTTCTGTACAGACGTGAATTTACATTTCCTTTTAGTGTGAAAGAGCTTTTACATTTGTCAAAAATATAACTTTATATTATAAGCAAACAAGCAAGCCTAGCCAATATTTAAAAAGTAACGCAAAAGTAACATAATGCATTACTTTCAATAAAAAATAATTAACATAATTAGTTATTTTTAATTAATTAATTTAAAAAGTAACTTTCCACAACA
This sequence comes from Carassius auratus, assembly GCF_003368295.1. Classification (NCBI taxonomy): domain Eukaryota; kingdom Metazoa; phylum Chordata; class Actinopteri; order Cypriniformes; family Cyprinidae; genus Carassius; species Carassius auratus. The sequence continues at coordinate 1,214,045 of NC_039284.1, forward strand.
CTGTGTGTGCGCGCATGTATGTGTGTGTGTGTGTGTATATATATATATACCCATGTGTGTGTGTAAAGTAAGTGTCCCTCATTCCCATTGACTCCCTACAGCAATCCAATCAAAAGCGTAAGTGACAAAGACATTTTCCAGTAGGGCAGGTGTTAGTGTCAGATGTGGCCTCAGGCAAACAGACACACGCCATAGGACAAAGCAACAGGAGAAAAGAGGGGAAAAAGAGAGAATAAAGCAGAGACATGCAGGAGAGGAGGATGGCGACCCATTCATGCTGCTACTGTGTTACGATTCCTCCGCTGGCGTCCACAATCAGAGAACAGCCAGCCCCAATGCAGCTCTGCCTCTGTGCTCCTTTAAAAGCTCCGAGCAGACGCAGATCATTAATGGAAATAAAGAGGGAAGATGAGCAGACGAGCCGGGGAAAGGGGGCGGGGTCTCTGTGACTTCAGACCGAGACTCTTACCTTCAGTTACTGTACTGACACCTGTAACACACTTAATCTACAGAGGGAGAGAAGACAATAGAGCAACACGTAAGCCTCGCACCGTCACGAGTGTGTGTGTGTGTGTGACAGAGAGAATGAGAACGCTGTTGAAAACATGGCTGTGTTAATCCTGAGGGGTGAAGGAAGGACAACACAAAGAAAATGTTAAAATAACATACAGTGATTATGACAGACTGTGGCTGTAAAGACAAGCACCGGGTGAAACACATTTCTATTCACACTGGCCCACTTCACTTTGTGTTTTCTGAAAATGAAAGAACGTTTAACATGGGGAACACAACAGAAAAGCTGCAGGGTGCAGAACACACAAAACTGTGATTTAACAGCTCTTTTTCAAGAACTTTTCACAATATGTGCATTAGACTTGTGTTACATAACTGAAAGGACTTTGGCCCAAACCAGAGCACGAGGCTCTGAGTGAGGTTATTTCTGAACGAAGGTGCCCGTTTAGTGTTTGCGCTGGAATAGCGCTCACAATGATGCATGTGATGATATAAGTAACAAACTTTTTTTTGTTTTTTGTGAAGAGTGTAAATGATATTTGTGAAGATCTGCCTTCATACCTGTACATGTTTAATGAAACTCACTCACAGTCTGCTATATTTCAGAGAAGCTCTTGTCTACCAACTACGATATTAAACAAAAACATACTTTCAACTCAACTGACCAAACCCTGCATGGATCCAACCATTCATTTCTATTCCCTCACACACAGCTGACCCTGACCTCAAAGCTCTGTTCCTAAACTGAGGTAATATTTTTTACAAATGGAATCTTTGTCACAGCACTGCATTCCACAAGTCTAACATTTTTTAAAAGAAACCATTCTGAAAACTCTACTACCGCTTTTCCACCAGGGCTGGTGCTTGAGCCGGAGCCCAACTGTGAACTGGGCCACGCTTTTCCAAAAAAAAAAAAAAAACCTACTTCGATGTCATACACTGATCGTTTTGCATGGCACTGGTAGGATGGTAATGTAGAGGGTTTTGCTCCTCGCCAGTGGAAACGTGAGCCGGTTCTGAACGAGTGCCAGTCTCGACCGAGCACCGGCTCCAGTTCTGGCACCAGCCCCAGTGGAAAAGTGGTATATGTGCTCAATTCACTATCATAAAACAGGGAATATGCAGAGTGCACTGAAAAGGGGGAGAAAGAGAGGCAGAGATGGAGGAAGAGAAAGACAAGTTTGTGTAACAGAAGTGTGGGGCCACATGCCTAGTGGAGGAAGCAGGCAGAAAAGTCTTACAGTCCAGCTTGGCCCAGAAGTAATCCATGTCCCAAACCATCCCTGGCCAACGCCTGCCTGCTGTCATGGGTGAGATGGTGATGAAACATGGAGCAGCATCATAGACTGTAACCCACAAAATAACTCAATCCTACTGGATGAGCTGGTGTTTTAAACGGGTCTGTCAGGCCTGTCCAAACTATCATCATGAGTGCATCTATGGCTCTGCTCCAAAACCCAGTGAGCTGCCTCTTTCTACCTAGAAAAGAAGTTATCTCCTAAAACCACTTTATGCGGAAATCACAGCAATGGCTTCACGATGTCTCCACTGGAACCTGAAACTGTACTTTGTGTCAGATTGTAAAATAAGGAGAATGGGGGAATTATTAAGTATCCAATTTATTTTCAAAGGATATCCATTAAAAGCCACCTTCCTATATAATTATTACAATATTAGTTTACAATTTTTGATTTCAGTTCTGAAGTGAATCAACTATAGAAAACATTGATCACATGACGTGTAATTGCCGTTTTTAGGTTTCATTGATCTATGTGTGTGTGTGTGAGCCAGTCAAAATCAAGTACTCAACATAATTATTCTGTTGTAAATGCTGTCTAGCTACACAAGTCTCTAGGATTTGGAACAGAGCTTGAATTTCATGCATGTATACATAGAATGAATTCTTTCCAACCTAAGCCTGCATTTATGGGTAAATTATGAATTAAATGATTCATTGGTAAATAAATATTGAATTTAGGGTTGGTCGCGCGAACAGATGAAACAGAAAAAGAAAAGAAACAGGCATGATAACTGAGGTTAAGAACAAAAAAGAATGAAACTGAGAAAGTAATTAGAACAAAATAGACAGAGATGACAACAAGAAAAAAGAGAATAACATCCCGGGGACGCAGTTTTGATGTGTTTGATGAAGGTACGAGAAACCCTGAGATGCAAAAGAAGAGAAAGCCAGAGAAATGGCGTTTGAAGTGTCTAATGGATGAGATTCTCATTCCCTCTGAGTTCAGCTGCTCCCTATGAGGTCACCAGAGCAGGAAATAAACGGCCGTCACTACAGAAATCAAAACGGTCCGAGCATCCTTATTCCAAAGAATGCATCCTGATAAATGCACTACATCTGCATTCAGGGATTGGGCGAATTTAGCATCCACTTTCAGAATAAAGTCCACATATTAAACAAAACAAGATTTAAATAACAAAGAAAAGTACATAAACTCTGCAGGCCCAACCAAACAAATAGAACAGTTTTTTGAAAAAAAAAACAAACAAACAAAAAAAAAAACACGTAAATAATACAGGCAGAGTTATGCTTGTAGCATGAGAAACAATCACATTTTAAAAAAGCCATAAAAATGTGAACACTTTAAAATAACTTTAATGCTTAATGGATCATTAATCAATTTAGATTCACATAGCGTGAAACATGAGATAATCTGCTTGTTAATGTTTACTAAACTTATTAAACATTAGCTAATGATGTAAATTACAATGCACACAAGTATCAAATAAACTTTTAATTCATATGATCATGTCCTTTTTGAAAATCTAAAAATTATTTTTAAAGATGTTCAACACTGATTTAAAGCTTTGATAAAAACACTTCTGCTGCTACTGAGGTGTGATGTGTGTAAGGGGTCAAAGGTGTAGAGGGGTCAGTTTGACTACTGTAAGGGAACATGGTTCAATCGGTTTATATTACATAAGTATTATCTTGAAAAAATGATGTTTCCTTCTGCTGATGTTTGATTCAAGGAATACCCTGTTTAATGAAATAGTATACTAATATAAGTGTTGAGGTTAAAAACGTTTTGCACCCAAATCACAATGTGTGTTACAAATGATGAAGAGTTTCCACTTTAGATTGGGTACTGCAAAAACATGAACAAATAATTAATAAATGATTTGTTAAGATGTGAAAATAGTAGACGTCTATACAACAAATGGAGACCAAATATATGGCCTTTACAGACTGTGATTATGAGTTAATTAATAATACGTTAACATGCATAGTTCAGTGAATAGTAAAGAGCTTCAAATGTATGATTAAGCTATTTTTTTTCCACAACATTTGTAAATGTAAAAAAAGAGCATTAGGTAAAATGTGAACAGAGGTTTAATGACATTAGCAAGTAAGCTTGTAATAATTATTGTATAATTTCTGCTGAAGTCATTTGTAGGTTTTTAAAAAGTGCATGATCATATGAATAGAAAGTTTAATGTCATTTGTAGGAATATTAATTTATATGAAATTATTTTTTGTTAATCTTTAGGTCATTAGTAAACATTAACACATACATTATCTCATATCTTCAGCAATGTGAATATATATATATTAACTAATGACATGTTAAGCATTTGTTAATTAAAGTTATAATAAAGTCTTACCAAATGTCATGACTTGACATAAACATTAACTGAAATAAAATTAAATATTAAAAACCTTCAACTAATTTAATTTCACCTAAATGTCAAGGGACGATTTCTTTCATTTTTCTTTGGCTGAAACCTCAAAAAAAAAAAAAAAAAAAAAAAAAAAAAAATATATATATATATATATATATATATTATATATATATTATACCCATGACAGTAAAATATATATTAAAAAAAAACTGGATTACTGGATTAATAAATTTGTGAGATAGGACTGCCAACTAAATATTTTACAACTAAGCATAAGTAAATAAAACTGATATTCATTACATACCTTTCTAAGACTTTTATATATTTTACTTTTATATAGACTTAATATTTGATTATTCCCTGACATTTCTAGGTCTAGAAATCACAAATGATATTAAGCTATAATTTCCACCAATGTCGGGACCTTGGTTCTTACAGTATTTTGCAAGTCTACTTTAAACAGAATTCGATTTCTCCTCTCAGTTGTGTAACTCATTAAGCTGTACTACAGCTCATTTTCAGTTTGATACACTGGGCTTTCACAGTCGAAGGCTGTATTGATTTTATTTTGGCTGTTTTAAAATGAAGGCAGGGCACAATCCTCTAGTCTGACAACACATTGGAAATGAACTCTACCAGACAATCCAACCATTTTAGAGATTTCCCAATTTCATAAACAGCGAAAATAGAGTAATGCATGAGACCCGTAAAATAAAAACAAAATACTTGCATTTTATTTTGCTGTATGTGCACTTACTGTATGTACTGTAAGTTAAGTAAGTTCATGAACTGAACATGGTTTAATGTTAGGTACAGGGTTAGATTCTGGCTAAGTACAGCACTTACTACTCAGCTGTTGCAGTTACTATAGTAAGTACACATGCAGAACGGGACTGTGAAATAAATTGCTACCTACAACATAAGGAAAATAAAAGAGCAGTCACGGTGTCTCACCTGCACCTCCCGTTGGCCAGTAGCTGGGGCAAGGAGAGAAGACCTGAGCAGCGAAGTCCTCAAAGGTCATGTTCTCCTTGTGGTTCTGAATGATGGCCTCCAGGTAGAGAGCCCTCTCCTCATAACTGAGAGCTTGTCAAGGAAAACCACATCTACATAAGACCAAATCATCACAGGCTTTGAAATGACCCCGCAACAACAACTGAAATAGCTCACTAAAATAATTTGGGTTGGTTTCTCACACAAAGCTATTGTGTCACTGTGACTCCAGAAGCACAAACACACAAATTCAATTATAATGCATAACATGTTATATTTTTTGTTTAAAACGTTTTTTTAAAAGTTTTTATGAAAAATCTACAATTATTAGAACTTAAAATAGCCATTTTCTGTTTGAATATATTTGAAAATCTAATTTAATTCTGTGATGGTTTTCAGACTTCAGTGTCACATGACCCTTCAGAAATCTATTACGCTGATTTGATGCTGATTATTATCAATGTTGAAAACAGTTGTGCTGTTATATATATTTGATCAATTTAATTTAGTCTTGCTGAATAAAGGCTAATCAACAAAGTTTAATAAAGAAACATTTTAATGAGATTAAACTTGTAGGTATTGTACATTTTTATGTACAATTCTTGATGACAGCAAATGATTTGAATGCATGGAAACAGCAGCGTGAATTCACTGCTAATCTTTTTTCCCTTGTATAGGCAGCTAAATAACTTCATGCAATAGGCTGGGCATTATAGCAGATGAAACAAATCAGATTTTCCAGCAGACTCCTGGAGTCATTACACACATGGTGAGCGTAGTCTGTTCGGTTACAGCTACAGTCCGTTAACCGTCCAAACAAACGCTCGAGCAGGTGTTTCTGCCTTGATGTTCACTTACACACCAAACCAACCTGCCAATCACTCAAGAACTAATACACATATACAATCTGTGTGTGCATGCTATAATGTCTAGTGAATAGGTTGTGGAGTGGAGGTAGGGGCCTTCCAGGGCCACATGCCTGCCTGCTGAAATCCTGGAGGGCCCCACTGATGCCATTCCCATCTCATTAGGGAGGCTGCTTATACCGCCAGGCGCTAGGCTGTTGCCAATGCCTTTGCACTCCATCATGACCACTCTGGCTGCATCACCACTCTGTGTTCAGTGTGTGTGTGTGTGTGTGAGCCACGTGCCGGCGCAGCAGGAGCTGAGGCAACCGTGACAAATTGTTGAAAAGGTCCGTCTGAACCAAGCGCTGACAAGCACCTGAGCCTGCGGGCTGCACACAAGGAGAGAGCAATCTGCTTCACTTCTGCATGCATTCTACTAAAAACAGCAGAAATGGAGGGGGCACACTTATCTGGAAGAACAATTGTATGTACATTAGTCTGAAAATAAAACTGGCCATTTCTGCAATCAGAATGACCAGCAACAGACAGCACACTGTGTTCTGAATGCACTTGCTCAGAGCTACTGTGGAAACACGGACAGCATTATGGGAAAGAGTTCTTATGGCTCACCGGGAATGAAAACTAAAGATGGAAGTGTTAGAGAAATAACAGAAAAAACTAATTGCAGACAATGTAAAGAGCATTATGTGGAAGGAACCAAATAAAAGTGTATGTGCATGAACTAGAAGACAGAGGGAGAGGAAGAGAACTGAGAGAGATGAGAATAATGGATAATAAGCCTGATCCCACAAGGTCAACAGAGCCATATGGCGTTCCATTATCAGAGATGCAGAGGACTTAAGCGTGGCTCAGCTATTGAGATTCCTAAAACAAATATTGACCTCAGCCGGAGTCACCGCAGCCATCGGCCAACCTGCACTCCCACTTCCTGAGGATAAAAAAAATACAATCTTCTCATCTATTGAACAAATTCATGCAGCGGTCACAGCACATTACCTATCATACATGCATCTGGAACTAAACAATGTTTGCGGCTTTGCATCAGTTCTGGCACGCCTCTGAATTTCGTGATACCGCGTAGACTCGGCAGCTGTTTACATAAATGTATACTGGTGTTTGGATGTGGGATTGGCTCTTTAGTGAACATTATAATATGACAAAGGTGTAGACAATTACGTATCAGGAGTCAAAACAATCAAGAAACTAAATTTATGATTTGTCTGACATCACTGCCCAACATCTCGGTCTCGGTCTCGGGTTTCTGTAATTGTTGCAGCACAGGTTGTTCTGCTGAATGCGTGAGGTGGGCTGGATGACGGTGGTGTGGATTCATTCAATAAAGCAGAGAACAGTGCACGCTGTCTGAGCGCTCGTATCTGTCGAAGAAGGGGGAACAGAACATACAGGAAATATGCTGAATGTTTGCACGGACAGAGGTCGCTTGGATAACACCGTTCCAGAATACTAGCACTCAGAGAAAAACAAACAAACACGGTGCAACCTACAAAATTTGGAGATGAGAAGAAAGCTATCTGAAGTTTAGGGATTTCCCAAAGTGACTGTAATTCAAGTCATCCTTTCAGCACCTGCGATGGGTAACTCTCCAGTCAGATGGAAACGAAGCATAGTGGGAAAGCATTAATCCGAAAAGCATTAATCGCAAGAACACGACTCCCAAAGGTTCGTGCACCCGGAACATCTACACAGAATGTTCTAGAAAGTGCCGGAGAGAGGGATGTGGTGTCAAAAGGGCAAATTTAACATCCCCTGCCATGTGAAATAATGTGATAACCTCATTCGAGCACAGGTCAGATTGTGCGTTTATGGTAGAAAGGGGAAAAAAAAGTTAACAAATAATACAATAGCACTGTTACACCAGAGAGGAAAAACAGATGAAGCCAATCCACTTAGGAGGAAAAATGTTGTCCTTTAAGCATTTTGCGGAGGAGTTTTAACAGATAGTGCTGTTTTTCCACTCTTTTGGAGGCCACTTTGCCACCCCACAGTGCACCAGGTGACAAAGGCGAGGCATTAAAAGCTGTCGAGGGCAGAAGCCCAGGGGAGCGCACACACTGTATTCAGGAACAGCCCAAAACAATCTATTCAACCGGGTCTTCAACCAGAACACCCAGAAACACAACACAGTTGACTGTTTTGTACAAATTACTACAACAAAATCAACAAAGGATTGGATTCAAGCAGGAATCTGAATAATCACAAAGTGCTGTGTGATATGCATCGTCTACAATAATATCATAATTACTGTTTTAACGATGTGGAAGCTGATATTATCGAGAATGTTGCTCACTGTGTTTTGCTGCATGATGTGGCCTAGTATAATGCAGTTAGAATGATCCCAAAATTCTATTTATGTGGCCAGAAAAGCCCCAGTATGAGTTTTTGTCTCATTTATATCATAGGGTTAAGTAATATTACGAGCAAGGGTGCTGTTTTTTTTTTTTTCAAAATATCAGTAAGATTATAAATGTGACTGATTATATGGTTAAAATTGTGTTAAATCATTAGATTTAACAAAAATAGTTAAAAACAAAGCCATAGCAGAGCTGTTGTGCGTCAGTGATTTATACTTAAAGAGTGCAGTCTCTTCCTTTGTTCCTGAAGGAATCAGCCATTTGAATCAATTGGTTCAACTCTCATGATACTCACATATTGCACGTTTTAGTATTAAGTATCATTTTATTTCTTAATTATTTCATATTTCAATATTAATTGTTTAAATCTCTCATATTTATTGCTTAAATGTAAGAGTTTGTTATAAAACAGAATGCATACATTCAAGTAGATTATAAAAACATGCCATTATAAAGGTAAAATGCCCCAAAATCAATTTAAGAGAAAAATAAGTGCTATGAACTAAGCACTGCACAGAAAAGCCTAAACCAGCCAAGATTCCAGCACAAAAATACACTCAGCTAAATATTATCTAATTACTGATAATGACAAATCCTAGAAGATAATGAGAGATCGTTTCTTGCACAACCTACACATAAGTGATTATTTGAAGTGAGCTAAAACAGACCCATTCGTTTACATCACCCAACCCCTTCTAAATTAGCTGTCATGAAATGAAATGATCATTTTTCTGATGTGTGCGAGTGGGTGATACAGGGAGATGAAGAGTATGTGTGCTGTTGTCCAGATGGCAAGGGGTGGCCAGTGGGGAATTGAGAGGTCAAGCACTTTGGCAGATCAAAGCAGAGGTCAGGTGACAGTAGTGGCCATGTTCAAGGTGCACACGGCCTCAGATGGCTTCTCATTAGCAGTCAGCTCAGGAGCCAGACCCCTGGGACCACCTTCTGAACACAACCCACCCAGAAACCCCTCTCTTCTGGCCACACACACAACAAAAGATCTCACCCCCAGGACACCTCAGACTGGATATAACGCCACTGACACAGTTTGACCATACGCAGAAATCTGCCATTAACATTCATGGAGATAAGGAAGTAGCAGATGACGCAGGGTAACAGGAAAGTACTCGTGGTTAAGATTCATCGAGAGACATCATGAAATATGACAAGTTTTATTTTTTTCCTAAAGAAAAAATGTGAAAATGAAATGAAAATGTGTGCTTCTGAATGTAAAGTGACTCTTGCTGAAGACATAAGTTTCATTTTTTTTTTGTTTTTAATTGAATCCTTCAAATCAAATGGAACAGGTTTGTGACAGAACACAGATGGACATACGACCCCAGAGGCCTGAGGAAGACGAGGTGGTGTACAGCTAGAGCTGTTGAAGCTGGGTTTAGTGTTTTTTTAGCATCGCTGGGGTCAATTAGCAAACAGAGGCTTGAGGGCTTGCACTGCTGTGTCTGGATAAACTGAAGAAAGGCGAGGTCTGATCAGAGATGGAGGCTGTAATTGAAACATAAGGAGCCTCTGGAGTTCTAGCTTGAGGAGGGGTCACATGTTCTCCCTGACTAATGGCAGCATTCAGGTACCCTCCTGTTTTAACATTATAGGAATTTTTACATACAAACATGAGGCTAGTGTGATCGAAAATCACTAACCAACATTGTCTGTTATACTACCATTCAAAAGTATATATATATATATATATATATATATATATATATATATATATAATAAAGTCATAATTTTATTCAGCAAGGACACATTAAATTAATCAAAAGTGTTGATAAAGTCATTTATGATGTTAAGAAAGGTTTCCATTTCAAATACATTCTTCTTTTCAACTTTATGTTCACCACGGTTTCTACAAAATGGTTTCCAACACTGATAATAATCAGAAATGTTTCTTGAGCAGCAAATCAGCATATTAGATTGATTTCTGGAAGATCATGTGACACTGAAGACTGGAGGAATGATGCTGGAAATTCAGCTTTGTTTTGTCATCAAGGAATAAATTACATTTTAAAATATATTAAAATTCATTTATACTATTATTTCACAATTTTACTGTTTTTAATGTATTTTTTATTAAATAAATGCAGCCTTAGGGAGCAGAAGAGAGCACAAAAAGCTTATTGACAAACAACAACTACTGAACAGCAGTGAATAAGCAACTCTGTCATAACCATGAATAGTTGGTCAAAGTCAAAAACTGATAACTTTCACATAATACACACAAGGCTTCCATGAGACGCAACTATCTATAAAACACTGTTCATTCACCCACCATTAATAAGGTGACTTAAAAATCTTCAAAGTATTTCTGTATAGAAGAATCACCAAAATACAAACACAGGAATGCCCACAAACGTTCATTGTATCTGCATTTCTGTAATCATGACAGAATTTTTTGGCTTTGTTTTGTGTTTTTACAAGCTGAGAGATGAGTCAACATAACTTTTAACACAGGAAATTCAATTTTATGCCATATTTAAGGAATATAACAGAAATAACTAATACAAAACACAAGAAAAGAAAATAGGTATGTAATATTTTACTAAAAATGTTCAGCATGGATCTTCCTCCTTACACTGCTATTAGAATGTTATCTTAATTAACCTCTATAGACAGAAATGATGGACGGGAACTTTTAAGGACAAACATTTAGATTTTAAAGAGCAAATGCAAATTTCCGTAATTTCACCGCTGTCACTATCAAGACACGGCAAAGGTTAACAACACCTTTCTGCTCGGCCCTCTCTTATTTGGCCTCTGAATGGGCTCTTGTGAGAGGATGGAGAAGTTGAAGAACTGGAGAGTGACCATGCATGCTCAACCTCCACTCCAGCCAAGCACCAGCCATTAACCTCCACCAATCACATTGACCTTGCTGTCTAGCCGGGGAAGAGGATAATTGGCTGGTTTAGAAAAAAGGCCCCGCTGCTTTTGGGATATCGTCTGAGGGAGTGTACTGATGACATTCTCCATCTTTGAATGGAATGTTCTGCATACAGATGCCTTTCTGCATTTCTGCTGCACTTTTGCTCTAATTAGGCACTGACACCATCAGTCCGATCAAACAGACGCAGGGCCTGACTCATTTACACAGTCACAGCTATGTGCTTGATTACACAGTATCACCATCACAGACTTATATTGTGTTATGTTGAGAGCGGCTCAAGCTTGTGTTTTCTGCAGAATTTGTAGAAATTGTGGAAATAGGTTTTCCGCTTTGTTCTGTAGTCTGAAGAACCAGCTAGTAGACTGATTTCTCTGTGGTTGGTTTTTCAGGAAACAGTGTTTTCAAGGTGAATGTTGAGGTTTGCTGATATTTTGCTGCAGACATTCTGTTGTGTTTAGAAATAATCCTTCTTCATGATCGACAGTCCCTATCATTCACTGAAAGTTTTTGCACGCTATTCTTCTTGGTGTTCGCAGTCATAATCGTAAGGACACTCCTGCTAAATGGGCTTCACGATTTTTTGGAGGCCTGACAAGTTTCACACAGCACTTTTACTAAACACTGCTGAACACAACACTGAAATTACAAATTATTGATAGTAATGCGTGTTCACATTATTTTGTCTATACCTTTTTTAAAGGCACAATATGTAATTTTTCGCAGCTAGAGGGTGCGTATTCAAAATAAACAAAGACCATGTAGAGTAGTTAGATGAAGCCGTGACTGAGTGTGGAATCATGGGAGTTGTCGTTTTCATCCCCACAGCCAATGCAATCTGATTGGACTTGGGCAGAAATCATGTTGATGGATGAGCTAATGATTTATTAACGTAGTAGAATGAAGCAGGGTGAGGCTGAAAGCCGTTGAAGTGAAACGAGGCTGCTAAACGAGCATGACACACGGCTCGAAAGCAGCGGCGCTTTTATTATGCCACAGTCGACTGCTTCCGTTCCTTCTGTGTATATGTGGGGGGAAAAAAGCAGCGCTTTTTTATCATACTAGATACATTGGAAAGTTTTGTTATAATGCTACTCTGTGTGGTCGTCACCGGTCTATTAAAACATACAACATATTAAAGCATATTTGGTGTTTCCATGTTTTCTAACCAGAAATCGAGGGGTTATGACGTCATTGGCAGGCGACACAATGACACTATGGACACGAGTTAAAATGAGGGATGGGTACCGAAACCCGGTATTTAACTGGCCCCGGGGCTAAATTATGAAAGACCGTAGTATCAGTAAAATCTGACGCTATCGGTTCTTCTTTCGGTACTGGAGGGAAAAAAGTTAATGTACTATGTATTTTTGCTTAATAATGTTATCGTGCACATTTTGTCTTACCAAACATTTATAATTTGCGATATTATTAAGACGTTTGTCTGTGAGATCTGCGAGATCTCTCATGCGCGCCGTGGAGGCTGTTTTTTCCAGGAGCGTCCACACCGCATCGAGTTAAAAACATCTCAACTTTTCAGAATGCCGCAAGCGCAGCGTCACACACAAGTCATGAACGCATGTCAAAGTCTGACACAGAAGATAAGAAATTGTTGAACAAAGTCATCATTTTTGCACATCAAAAGTATTCTTGTAGCTTCATAAAATTAAGGTTGAACCACTGATGCCACATGGACTATTTTAACAATGGCCTTATTGGCTTTCTGGGCTTGGGGACGTTTTAGTAATAGCCTAACAGTAAGTATGGAACAAGATGATAATTTGAGAAACATTTCAGTATTTGTTTGTTCATGCAATAAAAGTCATTGTCTTCAAAATACCTTCTTTTAAGTTGTACAAAGTTGTACAAATTAATTAATTCAGGTTTGAAACAACATGAGGGTGAGTGTTGACAGAATTTATAAAAAATTTTGGTCACACTTTATTTTAGGGTCCGATTCTCACTATTAACTAACCATTAACTATGACTTTTGCCTCAATTAACTCCTTATTTGCTGCTTATTAATAGTTTATAAGGTAGTTGTTAAGTTTAGGGTATTGGGTAGGATTATGGATGTCATGCATTATATGTACTTTATAAGCACTAATAAACAGCCAATATGTTAATAATAGACATGCTAATAAGCAACTAGTTATCAGTGTGAATTGGACCCTATACTAAAGTGTTACCAAAATTTTATTTTTGGTGAACTGTCCCTTTAATATTTAAATAAATTAAATGATGCTCTAAAGAAGAAACTAAAACTCCTAGCAGGTGGAAGTACATTTCTTTATGCATCAATTAATTCAAACAGCTGATTCGTTCAGGAATGAGGTAAATGGTTTACTTTGGCCCTGTCCCAAATGGAACACTTCATGTGCACTTTGCGGAATTACAATGGCCACCGTGTGCGTGTGTGTCCATTATGTCCACGAGACCATAGGGTTTCCCATTCGTTATTTTAGCGTTCAAAAGTATACTCGCAAGAGCCACTTTTCAGCGGTTATGCATCCTCAAGCCACACTTCTGCTGAGCCCGCACCGGGGCGAGCTCCGCAGCAGACTTCTACCCAACAGTCAAAGCGGCATTACGTCACGAAAGTGCGGAATCAGAGGAAGACCTTGAGGGTTAAGCTTGCCATTTGGGACAGGGGCTTTATGAGTAAACTATTGAATCATTGATTCACACGATTCGTTCAATACGAGGATTCATTCAGAAAGTGTTGCGTGGACTGGCTTTATAGGTAATATTTTCGTTGGCAAAACTGAACATAAACACATGTTGTATTCAAAATATAGCAAAATATTAACTTCTTATTTACTGAACTGGTGTATAAAATCACATTTGTACTCGTGTTCTTTGTGTCAGAAACAGCAATTGTGTGATATTGCTCTCACTGCTGGGTTAGGGTTGCCAGGTAAAAAAAAAAAAAAAAAAAAAAAAAACACAACCTTTTGCTACTCAAAACTAACCCAAACCCAGCACAATAATGTTTTTGGGGTGGGTCCTCTGTAAAAACAGCGTTCCAGTGTGGGGGTGGGGAATACGCATTTTCCAGAAGCTAAATATTATGTTAAGGGCATTTCAGCCCGCGGCTACAGTGTTAAAGTAGCCCAACTCCACAGAAAAAGCTGTGTAATTGGCAACACTGCTGCTGGTGTGATATTGCTTATTATATGATATAAATATGAGACACAAACTCATACAGGGTCATTTTTGCCCGATATCTTGGATTTTATTTCATAACTTCTTTTATGGAGTGGTTGCCCTGCATCATATTTGCATCATAAATTAAAACATTAAACTGACAGCCCAAATATATATGTATACATGTGTTAGGCTAACCGAGACTTGTCATTTGCTCTTACATATTGTTGCTCTTTTGTTAGTTTTGATTGCTTCTATTATCCTCATTTGTAAGCTGCTTTGGATAAGCGTATGCTAAATGACTAAATGTAAATGAAAATGTAATAAAATCAATTTGATGAACAATTATTAATTATGGTCTAAAATAAGTTTTTAAGGAATAACATTGTAGAGCAAAAATGTGCATTTCATAGTTTTGATTAGACTGCATCACATCTATCAGGCAATTACACATGGCCAAGCCACAAAAGTTCAAATGTTCAAAAGTATTTAAAGAAACACCCCCAGCCCTAAAAGTGAACTCAAAAAAGACTCTAAATGTTCTGCCAGTGAAAGTGAAAGTCGTAACCCATACTTGGAATTGGTGCTTTGCATTTAACCCATCCAAGTGCACACACACAGCAGTGTGTACAACTCCTGTCAGCACCAAGACTCAAACCTGCGACCTTCCAGTTACAAGTCCAACACTCTAAGCCACAGCTGCCCCAGAAGAAATGAAGTGAAGAATCGCTTCTATAACTAATGAACCATTTATGAGGGCTTTTATGGGAAGGAAAAAAGTGTCGAAAAGCACATCTGAGAAGAGCTAGCAGTGAGAGATGTACCGATAAAAATGGGCTCACGAATGGACTTGAAGCCAGTTACCGCCAGCTCCAGTGCCCATGGGATAGCAGGTGTTGATTGGTGGCTTTCTGTGGCACCGCTATTAGGAGACCTGTTGTCACGGTACTGGACGGAGGCGCGAAGCACGTCTTAGTGGAAAAGCCCAGAGGAGGTGTGAGGTGATTATGGGATGGATGGGGGAGGGAAAGAGAGGAAGAACTCAGGAGGGATCAGTGAAAAAATGCTGCTGATGTGCTTGTGATTAGCTCAAGGCCCTGGCGTCTCATTAGTCAGCTTGTTCTCAGAAAGAGACAATGATTACTGATCAACAGCGCCAGAGCGAGCTAGAGAGAGAGAAAGATGACAAACTACAAAAAACAAGGGTAAGGAAGCATCAGAAAGCACCTCTTGTCTTTCATGTAGTAATTTCAGCTATATATATGATATATATGAGTGCGTGTGTGCGTGCGAATCTTCCACTTTAACGAGAGGCTAATTAACCCAGAGCCCAGAGCTGAGGGGACAGGAAGGGGAGTTGAGACAGGTTAATTGAACCTCCACGGGGACGTACACACCCTCCACATCTCACCTCTCCAGCATCCATCTCAGGATGAGATGCAGCGACGCAGAATTACGAGCATGACATCACTGGCCATGCAGATTCCCACAGAGCTGCCAGGCCGACTGAGTCTGAGCGCAGATTTACCACGGGTCTAAATCAAACGTCTATGGTTTCCCTGCGCTACCTGAGTGTGACAAGGCTCCTCTGCCTACGGCGCTCAAAGTATTGATCCAATGTATGGGTCAAAGGAAAAGGCTTGTCGGCATAAAGTGAGAATGCAGAGAGGTTAACAGGTGAGATGATCCAGGTGGCACTCATGTTATAGATCACAGGGGAGTTGTTGATTAAGGTGAGCTGTATGTGACTCAGCAGTTTTCCACAGAGAAGACGCTGATCCAGTATATATATATATATATATATATATATATATATATATATATATATATATATATATATATATAGATAGATAGATACACAAACATATATATTTGTGTGTGTGTGCGTGTGTGTTTGTGTAAAGATATTATATATTTAAATAAATTATTTAAATAGTGGCTGATGAATTGGCCTGTTCATTACACATTACTAGAAACTGTCCATTTTCATTCGATCAAACTATTTTCTTGCATGATTTTGTAATCTTTTTCCTGATAAAGGATTTTACAAATTCAGATTTCTGGATGTCCAATAAGACTTTTTTTCACCTCTTTGAGTCACACACTGGCAAAGGCTTTTAATGTGAGATTGAGACAAACAGCTACTATAAAAGGCAATTGGCAACAGCATAGCTTTTAAAAGAAGTTATAATAAGAAGGAGCCATCAAGTCAGAGGTGGGCAGTGCAGGTTCTTTGAAGAGCTCTTCTGTATCAGACACAGGGCTCTTTGTGATAAAAAGCTCCAGCATTTATAAAGCCCTCCACAACGAGACAATGAGATTAATTCACATGTGAATATGCGTTAGGTGCTGAATAATCAGTTAAACATGTGGTTGTGAATGGATGTGGATTGGAAGAGAGAATCTATGATCCACTTGTAAGGTATTAGACAAATGCATGACAAATTAATAAAGGTGCTGAACAATGCTGCAAATCTGACAAGGACCAGAAATCTACCTTTAGTTTCAGTGAAAGATGTTACACCAGTCTTTCCACAATATCAGTATTACAGAGCATCAGCTCAAATCATAACTTCACTACACGCTGTTAATTTAGCAACATGTTACCAATACAGTTTGACCACTAACAGTCAAAAGACATATTTAATGGCCAAAAGTAAAGACCATAACACTGTGATGTGTGTGTGACAGATGGGTCATGCTGTATTTGACCATCCATGTATCAAGTCAAACCTAAACTTTGTAATGAAAACCTTTAGAAATGTGTCTGATCAGTGTCTTATGATTCATTATAAAAATATGTAGTTTGAAAAAATGTAGTTTTGCACAATCCTAACGCATGCATGTCCAATCTTTGGAGTTGACCAGTTGTCTGTACTTTCTGTAATATAAAACAACAACTGAAATATTTTCCTTTAAAGCTGCGGTAGAGAACTTTTGACGCTCTAGCGGTTAATAAACAGAACTGCTTGCATCTTGCAGAAGAACATCGTAGCCGGAACTACTTCTCTCTGTTTATGTCTATGAAGAATCACAAAGGTACTGGGTTACTCCGCCGCGGTACCCCCGAAGCAATCTAAAATAGTCTGAATATAAACACTTATTATAGCTGCACCCTAGTGATTCAGGACAAGCTAAAAACACGGTTTGGAAAATGGATTCATGGTGTACTCGCTTACTATATACATTTTTCTACATTTTGAACACAAACAAAGTTACGGACCACAGCTCTGATTGGTTGTTTCTTACCGGGAGCGGTCCGTAACTGCAAATGGTAATAGGACCACTGGGAGGAGCCAGAGGAGCTTGATTTTTTCACAGATTATCTGTCTCATATTCTACTGTCAGGACATAATGACAGGTTTAACAAATATGTAAAATATATATTTTTTACAATTAATTAATTTCAGAAAGCTTTACCTGAAAAATCTTAAACACTGTTTACTTTAATATGTATTTTTGTAATTTGTTATTATTGTTTTTTGTTTAAAATTGTATATAGTTTTGTTCTGGAACAGAACCAGAAACAGAAACGAAATTAACTTGTATAGTTCTGAACAAAATCGAAAATGCTAAATGGCCGATAACCAGTTAATAACATTATTTTATCGTTCCATTAAATATTTGAAATTTGCTGTCAACCAATCACGAATTCCATGTGAAGCTGAAGCCAGTGAGTGAAACATCTGCTCAGCTGAGAACTCATCTTGGGCAAGTCTCAATGACAACGAACCGCCTTCAGGGCTGGATTAAGACCAATTTAGGCCTGATGACGCAGCGCAAAAAGGGCCTTTTTTTCTCGGTGTTGGTGCATGTGCATTCGACACTCAAGCGCCAGCATGCTTAGCCTTTCCTGCCCAATTTTGATCGATTAATAATCAGTTAAACGGTTTAAAAAGTCATTTGTTTATTTTCAGTAAATTATCAAAATATTTAAAGGGGGGTGAAATGCTATTTCGTGCATACTGAGTTTTTTACACTGTTAAAGAGTTGGATTCCCATGCTAAACATGGACAAAGTTTCAAAAATTAAGTTGTACATTTGAAGGAGCATTTTTGTTCCAAAAATACCTCTTCCGGTTTGTCAAAAGTTTCGGAAAGTTTTTTTTGAGTATGGGTCTATGTGACGTTAGTTGGAGCGGAATTTCCTTATATGGGTCCTAAGGGCACTTCTGCCGGAAGAGCGCGCTCCCGTATAGCAGAGCACTGAGAGCACAACAGACTTCACTGATCAGAGCGAGAGCGTCGCGAAAAGTCACAAAAGAAGTGTGTTTTTGGTTGCCAGGGCAAGACAACCCTGTACAGATTACCAAAAAAAAAAAAAAAAAACAGTGCATGGAGTTTATTTTTACAGAGCATCAACGGAGTTGTGCAAGTGTTTTTGTTTGTTCCCTGCGTTTCGAAGATGCTTGTTTTACAAACAAGGTCCAGTTTGACGCCGGGTTTGCACATCGTTTATTTCTTAAGGATGATGCAATCCCAACGAAAAAGGGTCACGATCGTGTGTTGGAACCACATGCGGTGAGTAAAACTGCTTCAAATATCTCTGTGTTGTTAACTTGGCTATCGGCATATAAAGTGGAACTTAGTCATTTTCCAAAACCGCTAAGCAAATATATACAGTTTTAGTACATACCACATAGAGACGTCCTGCTGTAGTCGTTGCTGCGGCTGCTGCTCTTGTTAAATTTCAGCCTCGGGATCTGATTCTGGATCATAAATATACGCTGAATCTGACTGTTAGCCATGGTTTGTTTTGGATGATGATTTTTTTTCCTCACGGTAATGTCACAGCTTCCAAACGCTCTCAACGCAAAAGCCTACTGGCGCTCGTGATTCTTTAGCTCCGCCCACACGTCACGCCTCCAGCCGGTTGTGTTTTTCCGGGAAAAAATGGTACAGACTATCTTTCTCTTATAAATATAATAAAACTAAAGACTTTTTGGAGTTATGAAGGATGCAGTACTACTCTCTCTCTCTCTCTCTCTCTCTCTCTCTCTCTCTCTCTATATATATATATATATATATATATATATAGCCTATACATTTTTTAGAGCGGGTCTCTCATGCAACACAAAATCAAAGTTTCCGTATTCGCGATGTATTTGAATGACAAATGATTATACCATGCGCGCCGCGGAGGCTGTCTGTCAGTCATACACACACACAACAAGAACGAGCACGGCGCACACACACGCATAAGGGGCCGTTCACATATCGCTTCTTTTGCATGCTCAAGTTTGTTATTTCAAATGTAGGTGCGCGGTATGCACGCTCATAATGGAAGCGACGTGGTCGTGATGTGCACACGGTGTGACGAGCCCATTTTTTCCAGGTGCACCGCATCGAGTTAAAAACATCTCAACTTTTCAGAATGCCGCAAGCATTGCAGGTCATGTAACTTCCTCACCTTTTCCGTAACAACTTTGAAAGCTCAGCTAAGATGAAGAAACAGCTGATAGCTGTATGTGGAATTTATTGAAATTAATTTAGTAGCAGAGCTACTGCAAGCAGTTTTTAGTGCTTCAAATCCATTTATCCATTGCTGAATTTTCCGCGTCTTCATGGAGAGAGCAGGTCATGGTTGCTTAGCAATGGCAGACTCCTCAGGAGCACAAATGCCTGAAGGCTTTGGGGAAAAAAAAATCAGAAAGCGGCGCGCCTAGCGTTTTCCACATGTTTTTAGATGCGATATGTGAACGGCCCCTCACAGTACGAAAACTCCTGCTTCTTATAATGTTTTTTTTTTTCCTTTTAACAATGTAGCAAACATTTTTAAATATCTTAAAAATACTTTGTCTTTTAAGTGTTCATAATTTTCGTGTACATTTTAGTTCTAAAATATTTTATTTTGGCCAAAATCTAGAGATGATGATGCTGTAGCCTATTGGCTGTGACAAAGCGTTAGATCTCAATTTTTTCCTTTTCTTTTTGATAGCTCCATGTAGCTGTTTTTATTTTATATTTTTTCTCTATAATCTTTCTTACTATCACTGTCTGTTTGTTTGTTTTTTTAATTGTAAAATATAACTTAATTCACACCATATTTCTGATATTACCGATCAATCTTATCAGATTAACTTTGATCGTTCACTCTTCCGTGACTGCAGCACACCTGCAAAGTGTTAGCACTCGTTAGCTTGTCATTAGCGTTTTCTTTTCTCCTCTCCTCTCCTCTCTCACGCTGCAGTTTTCCACAAGTTCATCAAACAACCGCAGTAAGAATATTTCATCAAGCACGGTGAGTAATGTCTTCTCCTACAATTGTTATTTGCACCTCTTGCCACATGTACAGTTTATCTATCTCTGTCGCTGATGAGGGATTCACATGTGATAAATGCAGGGAAACAGTTAGGCTGACAGAGAAGATTTCAGAATTAGAGACACGCATCCAAACTTTAATTGAGGACAGTAAGAATGTTAGGGCTCTAGATATGGCTTTGGATGCGTCTAGCTCAGGGATTCCTGTACATTGTCCGGTTCCAGCAGAGCCCCTGCAGCAGGGCAACTGGGTGACGGTGAGGCAGCGTAGTCGTGGGTCAAAACACCGCTCTTCTGTTCCGATCAAAACATTAAACAGGTTCTCCCCACTCAGTGATGCACCCACTGAGAAACCTGATGAAAGTGCTCTAGTTATTGGCGATTCTATTGTACGGAACGTGAATATAGAGACACCAGCCACCATAGTCAAATGTTTACCGGGAGCCAGAGCGCCTGACATCTTGGCAAATTTAAAAGTGCTGGCTAATGCTAAACGTAAATACAGTAAGATTGTTATTCATGCCGGCGCTAATGATGTTCGACTTCGCCAGTCGGAGATCACTAAAAATAACTTTAAAGAGGTGTGTGAACTTGCAAGCACGATGTCAGACACTGTAATATGCTCTGGTCCCCTCCCTGCTTACCGTGGTGATGAGATGCATAGCAGATTGTCATCACTCAATGGCTGGATGTCTAAGTGGTGCCCACAGAATAACATAGGTTATATAGACAATTGGACGAGCTTTTGGGGCAGACCAGACCTGTTTAAAAGAGATGGTCTTCATCCCTCCTGGGGTGGCGCCACTCTTCTGTCTAGAAATATGGCAAATAGTCTTAGTGTTTATACTTGACTAACTGGGGCCCAGGTCAGGAAGCAGACAGACTGGCTAAACCGACCGTCTGCTAGCTGCCTCCCGTCACAGAGGTCAGTTAATTCTCAACACATAGAGACTCTTTCACCTAGATATCACACT
Source organism: Carassius auratus (assembly GCF_003368295.1). Taxonomy (NCBI): domain Eukaryota; kingdom Metazoa; phylum Chordata; class Actinopteri; order Cypriniformes; family Cyprinidae; genus Carassius; species Carassius auratus. The sequence continues at coordinate 1,235,714 of NC_039284.1, forward strand.
ATAGAGACTGTGTCTGTTCCACGAACTAGAAAATACAAAAAACGTCCAAACCAAGTTAAGGTTAACAATTTAATTGAGGTTCAACAAATAAAAAACAAATGCAATATGGATAAACAAATGATAAAGATTGGCTTATTGAATATCAGATCCATTTCTACGAAAACACTTTTTGTAAATAATATGATAACTGATCATAATATAGATGTGCTCTGCTTGACAGAAACCTGGCTAAAACCTGATGATTACATTATTTTAAATGAGTCCACCCCCCAAGATTATTGTTATAAACACGAGCCGCGTCTAAAAGGCAAAGGGGGAGGTGTTGCTTCAATTTATAATAACGTTTTCAGGATTTCTCAGAGGGCAGGCTTCAAGTATAACTCGTTTGAAGTAATGGTGCTTCATATAACATTATCCAGAGAAACCAATGTTAATGATAAATCCCCTGTTATGTTTGTACTGGCTACTGTATACAGGCCACCAGGGCACCATACAGACTTTATTAAAGAGTTTGGTGATTTTACATCCGAGTTAGTTCTGGCTGCAGATAAAGTCTTAATAGTTGGTGATTTTAATATCCATGTCGATAATGAAAAAGATGTATTGGGATCAGCATTTATAGACATTCTGAACTCTATTGGTGTTAGACAACACGTTTCAGGACCTACTCATTGTCGAAATCATACTCTAGATTTAATACTGTCACATGGAATTGATGTTGATAGTGTTGAAATTATTCAGCCAAGTGATGATATCTCAGATCATTATTTAGTTCTGTGTAAACTTCATATAGCCAAAATTGTAAATTCTACTTCTTGTTACAAGTATCGAAGAACCATCACTTCTACCACAAAAGACAGCTTTTTAAGTTATCTTCCTGATGTATCCGATTTCCTTAGCATATCCAAAACCTCAGAACAACTTGATGATGTAACAGAAACTATGGACTCTCTCTTTTCTAGCACTTTAAATACAGTTGCTCCTTTACACTTAAGGAAGGTTAAGGAAAACAGTTTGACACCATGGTATAATGAGCATACTCGCACCCTAAAGAGAGCAGCCCGAAAAATGGAGCGCAGCTGGAGGAAAACAAAACTAGAGGTATTTCGTATTGCTTGGCGGGAAAGTAGCATATCCTACCGAAAAGCATTAAAAACTGCTAGATCTGATTACTTTTCTTCTCTTTTAGAAGAAAACAAACATAACCCCAGGTATTTATTCAATACAGTGGCTAAATTAACGAAAAATAAAGCCTCAACAAGTGTTGACATTTCCCAACACCACAGCAGTAATGACTTTATGAACTACTTTACTTCTAAAATCGATACTATTAGAGATAAAATTGCAACCATTCAGCCGTCAGCTACAGTTTCGCATCAGACAGTGCACTATAGACCCCCTGAGGAACAGTTCCACTCATTCTCTACTATAGGAGAGGAAGAATTGTATAAACTTGTTAAATCATCTAAACTTACAACATGTATGTTAGACCCTATACCATCTAAGCTCTTAAAAGAGGTGCTTCCAGAAGTCATAGGTCCTCTTCTGACTATTATTAATTCCTCATTGTTATTAGGACATGTCCCCAAAACCTTCAAACTGGCTGTTATTAAGCCTCTCATAAAAAAGCCACAACTTGACCCCAGAGAACTAGTTAATTATAGACCAATCTCGAATCTCCCTTTTCTGTCCAAGATACTAGAAAAGGTGGTATCCTCACAATTATATTCCTTCTTAGAGAAAAATGGTATATGTGAGGATTTCCAGTCAGGATTTAGACCGTATCATAGTACTGAAACTGCTCTCCTTAGAGTTACAAATGATCTGCTCTTATCATCTGATCGTGGGTGTATCTCTCTATTAGTTTTATTGGATCTTAGTGCTGCGTTTGACACAATTGACCACAACATTCTTTTGCATAGACTTGAACACTTTGTTGGCATCAGTGGAAGTGCATTAGCATGGTTTAAATCGTACTTATATGACCGCCATCAGTTCGTAGCAGTGAATGAAGATGTATCATATCGATCACAAGTGCAGTATGGAGTACCTCAAGGCTCAGTTCTAGGGCCGCTACTCTTCACGCTTTATATGTTACCCTTGGGAGATATCATCAGGAAACATGGTGTTAGCTTTCACTGTTATGCTGATGATACGCAGCTCTATATTTCCTCGCAGCCCGGTGAAACACACCAATTTGAAAAACTAATGGAATGCATAGTCGATATAAAAAATTGGATGACGAGTAATTTCTTACTGCTAAATTCAGAAAAAACAGAGGTGTTAATCATAGGGCCTAAAAACTCTACTTGTAATAACCTAGAACACTGTCTAAGACTTGATGGTTGCTCTGTCAATTCTTCGTCATCAGTTAGGAACCTAGGTGTGCTACTTGATCGCAATCTTTCCTTAGAAAGCCACGTTTCTAGCATTTGTAAAACTGCATTTTTCCATCTCAAAAATATATCTAAATTACGGCCTATGCTCTCAATGTCAAATGCAGAAATGTTAATCCATGCATTTATGACTTCAAGGTTAGACTACTGTAATGCTTTATTGGGTGGTTGTTCTGCACGCTTGGTAAACAAACTACAGCTAGTCCAAAATGCAGCAGCAAGAGTTCTTACTAGAACCAGGAAGTATGACCATATTAGCCCGGTCCTGTCCACACTGCACTGGCTCCCTATCAAACATCGTATAGATTTTAAAATATTGCTTATTACTTATAAAGCCCTAAATGGTTTAGCACCTCAGTATTTGAATGAGCTCCTTTTACATTATACTCCTCTACGTCCGCTACGTTCTCAAAACTCAGGCAATTTGATAATACCTAGAATATCAAAATCAACTGCGGGCGGCAGATCCTTTTCCTATTTGGCGCCTAAACTCTGGAATAACCTACCTAACATTGTTCGGGAGGCAGACACACTCTTGCAGTTTAAATCTAGATTAAAGACCCATCTCTTTAACCTGGCATACACATAACATACTAATATGCTTTTAATATCCAAATCCGTTAAAGGATTTTTAGGCTGCATTAATTAGGTAAACTGGAACCGGAACACTTCACATAACACCGTACTTTCTACATCATTAGAAGAATGGCATCTACGCTAATATTTGTCTGTTTCTCTCTTGTTCCGAGGTCACCGTGGCCACCAGATCCAGTCTGTGTCCAGATCAGAGGGTCACTGCAGTCACCCGGATCCAGTACGTATCCAGACCAGATGGTGGATCTGCACCTAGAAAGGACCTCTACTGCCCTGAAAGACAGCGGAGACCAGGACAACTAGAGCCCCAGATACAGATCCCCTGTAAAGACCTTGTCTCAGAGGAGCACCAGGACAAGACCACAGGAAACAGATGATTCTTCTGCACAATCTGACTTTGCTGCAGCCTGGAATTGAACTACTGGTTTCGTCTGGTCAGAGGAGAACTGGCCCCCCAACTGAGCCTGGTTTCTCCCAAGGTTTTTTTCTCCATTCTGTCACTGATGGAGTTTCGGTTCCTTGCCGCTGTCGCCTCTGGCTTGCTTAGTTGGGGTCACTTCATCTACAGCGATATCGTTGACTTGATTGCAAATTAAAACAGACACTATTTCAACTGAACAGAGATGACATCAATGAATTCAATGATGAACTGCCTTTAACTATCATTTTGCATTATTGAGACACTGTTTTCCAAATGAATGTTGTTCAGTGCTTTGGCGCAATGTATTTTGTTTAAAGCACTATATAAATAAAGGTGATTGATTGATTGATTGATTGAGTAAAGAAAACGCTATACCTTATTATTATTATATTATTATTATTAGGCAAATCATATTGTTTTTTCAAAAATAATGTTATTAACCGGTACTTCTTCAACCCGAACCGGTTTCGGAATGGTAATAATATCTGAGGAACGCAGAACAGAAACTTTAAAATATCGATTCTGCCCAGAGTGAACTGATTTGATTTTTTTTTTCTTTTCAAGCCCTGGTATATAGTACATTTGTGCATTTTTATCCAAAGCAACTTAAGAGTGCATTCAGGCTATATATATATATATATATATATATATATATATATATATATATATATATATATATATATATATATATATATATATATATATTTTTTTATCAGTATGTGTTTTCCCTGGGAATTGAACCCACAACCTTTTGCACAGCTAACACAATGCTCTACCACTAGTAAATATCCATATCTTTTTAGTTTAGTTTTAATTATTTTAGTACATTAAATGCAAGTAAGAAATTGTGCTTAGGCAACTGGCTGAAAAAAACTTTAAATATTATTTAGATATTTATAGTATAGTATATTATTTATAGAAAATATTTCAGTTCGATTTTTTTTTTTTCACAAAAGTTTATCGAATTTAAGTTCATTTATTTAACTTTAAACACCCTCATATTAGTATCATTACTGAAATTTTGATCATGAAAACATGAACAATTAGGAAGGGATGGGGTAAAGTGGTCAAGACTCCTGGTTTAGCAAATCTTTCTCTTCGTGTTTTTATTTTTATTTTCTGCATGCAGGCGCTCTGTGCAGTCAAGCGCAGTATTATGAGGCAACAGTTATGCAGGATGTGGAAGCCAGCACCTGGTCCAAGGCATTCAGTGGCTTTCAGCAGCAGCTGACTGTACAGTGTCCTCCACGCCAGGTGGTCCTCCTTTAATGACATTAGCTAGTGACTCCAGGGTTAATAAAGGGCCCGCATTGGCCCAGTGTGCTTGTGCAAATCCCATTCACTTAGCCACAGACACTGTGCTCTCCTAATGCCCACATAAAGGGAGCTCAAACACACAATTTGGGAAGGTTAGATGTAAATACATCTTATGGATAAACTGCTGGAGCAGTTGCAATGTTGTGCCACTTCATTCTGGGCTCCTTTCCTGCACCATCACAGTAGTGCGACAAAACAAACCTCACAGGGGGGCGGGAGTCTATCTTATGCCTAGACCACAGAGGGATCAGAGGCAGTATTACATTATTATTACTACTACTTCTATTACTATTATTCTTATTAGTAATTTTCCTCAACCTCAAACCTTACCCTCATTCCTGGTGAAATTAGTTTATATATATATTATTATTATCACCACCAATATTTCTACATACAGGAGTTATCAAAATAGATTTGTCATGTTGGTTGCTGATATGAATGTTTGTTTGCCTTGTTTATATTGTTGTGACACAAACTTTGTTTCTGATTATGATTAATGTTGAAAACACTGAAGACTTTAATAATGATGCTGAAAATTCAGCTCTGCATCACAAGAATAAATGACATTTTAAAATAAACACCAAATGGAAAGTTCAATTTTTGTCATCATGTTTTTGGAAGATCAAGACAAAAGCCTATAGGCCAGTGTGGAGGAGCAGATAGACACTTTCTGGTCATCTTCACTTCACATCTTTGTGCACCAACTGTGAATAAGACTCATATACTGTACATGACAACAGCTATAGATCTGCAGTGGCTCTGCCACAGTAATTAAAAGGCTGTATGAAGTGTTTGAAACCAAGACGTTCAAATCACAATTAAATGCTAAGTGCTTCCATTTCAGCAACATGCTGGATTGTCTGGCAAGCAAAAATAAAACCAATCACAGACACGTAATGAAGTTCCAAACAGGCGCTCAAAAGTGAAAAGGACTCTGCTTGAGGCACTACTTTATAATGAGCATTTTGTAAACAAATTAATAAGAACCAAAGGGAAAATTACGGCAATCTTACAGGCTTCCAGCGTGAGGTGCTCATGGAGGAACGTTAGCAGAGCTTAGCCCTTCACCAAGCAAACTGCACTCTTCTACTTCACAATGTAAAGAAGCTCCATTTCCACATCAAAGCCAGACTGGAAAAAAGCAGGATGCACACTTTTATGTCGCTCTGCGGTTTTTGCTGTTGTTTTGTTTATTCACCCATCCTCTTTGCAGAGACTCCGTTTTGTGTGAACATGCAAATGAAGGAAAGACAAGGACATCCTTTAGCTCAGAACAATCACGGGCAGCGCGTGGAGGAGCCGTCTCTGCCTTTGAACTGTTTAAAGTGGTATTAATGGCCAACTTATAAATAATCAACTAATTCCTCTTTAAAGATATCCGCCGTTGGGACACTGGAGACAGAAAGCGTTGTAGTCTCTCTACAGCATGAGACATGGTTTGAAAAGCTCTGTTACAAGTTTGATCAGTTTGAATTTCATGAATATGTACACCTCACTTAGTACCAAAATAGTACAAATAATAAGTGAATAATAATATATATATATATATTTTTTTTAATTAGTTTCAAATCTGATTTACACAAACAACACAAGCTGTTTTTTTTTTTTTAAATTAAAAATTTCAAAATTTTAGCTGCTCACATAAAATTCAATGCATTGATGTTTTCCTACAAACTACCACTGGCTCTGCACCCATTTACCTAAATTTGTTACTTCAGACTTATGTGCCCTCTAGAAGCTTGCGTTCTGCAAGTGAACGTCGCTTGATTGTGCCATCCCAAAGAAGCACAAAGTCACTTTTACAGACTTTTAAATTAAATGTTCTCTCCTGGTGGAATGACCTCCCGGACTCAATCCTTAGCCATCTTCAAGAATCGGCTTAAAACACATCTCTTCCATCTTTATTTGACCCTCTAACTTTAACACTCACTATTCTAATTCTATTCTTCTATTCTAATCTTTTTGTATTCTATTTTCTTTTCATTTATTATGCAATTGTATATGTATGTGTGTGTGTATGTGTAAAGACCTCTATCTAGCTTGCTCTATTCTTTTATTTTTTATTCTATCTGTTTTCTTTTTATTTATTATATTATTTAAAATCCCATGCTACATGTACTGTATTAAACTAACTGAGACTTGTTATAGCACTTATATATCATTGCTCTTTTTGTTGTTTTTGATTGCTTCCACTGTCTTCATCTGTAAGTCACTTTGGATAAAAGCGTCTGCTATATGAATAAATGTAAATGTAAATGTGCTAAATGAATAAATGTAAATATAAATGTAACACAACAAAAAGAAAGAAAAAAAAAAACGTATCATGGGACATACTATAGTTGGCAGCTTATATGGTGGCTGGCATTTGAGTGACATTTAGGGAAGAATTGGATATGTGTGGCAATAGAGAGGATAAGCAGTCTTCATTCAGACCCGGAGAGCCAGAAATGAGTGAGCGAGCTCTGGGAGATTGAATGGTAATCAGAGCACTGCTGATATTCACCGATTGAAGACTCTTTCTCACCACTGGAGGATTTCAGTATCACAAGAGCCCTAGAGGCAGTATTCTTATCAGCAGCGGCCTCAGACAAAGAAGCCCCACGAATGAGAGAGGAGTTTTAACGAGGGCTGGTGCTGAACAACAGCGACGATTTGCAAGAGGAGAATCAGGCATGCGTGAAGACGCAAACACAAAGGCATGAAACCCCTCTCCAGCAAACAAACGCTTATACATCCTGGCACGCACTCGTGCGCAAACCAACACGAGTCTTGAGACAGCAGAGATCTTTTGAGAAAGACTATCAAGCGAAGAATACCTCTGCTGCCGCAGGCAATCTCATTCTAATGAGCCAGAAACAAAACACAAACAAAACAAAAGCAACAGTGCTCTGGAAACATGAACTCTCGCACATTCAAATACTCCCACACTTAAGTGCCCAAGCTTGCCAGAATTGCTCATTATCACTCCCTTTACAAGACTATAGACAAAGCGCGCCAGAGACAAAACCCATACACGGCTCATTGATGCGAACGCGTTCATTGTGTACACGGGCAACAAACAAAAAGCGGAGCGACATCCATTTGGATAACCTGAGAGGGCTAACAGCTTTCTCTCAGAGTAGGCAGACTGAGGAGGGAGGAGAAGAAAGTTCATTAATTAAACAGGGCTTGGGCAGACAGATGGAAGCGCTAGCTGGATGCTAATTACTCTGAGAAGATGCGCAGGTTTAACACTCGTCCTCCCCTTCTCCGCTATCAATCACAATTAGCACGGCTCCGAAACGTCCATCCTGCTCAATGGACCAACAACAGGATGAGCGAGAGATGGAGGTAAAAAGAACAGGCAGGAACTATGAGCAACTAGACTGCTTCATGTGCATTTAAAGAGATTTTATTTGAAATCAAGTTGCATTGAAGCATGGTAGAAATTTATTTAGCATTCAAAAGTTTGTGGTTGTCAAGTTTTTATTTTTTATTAATTTTTTGGTTAAGGCTATTGAAAGCAGTCCCTAATGCTCACCAAGGCTGCATTTATTTGATCAAAAATGCAGTAAAAACTGCAATATTGTGAAAAATGTTTTAAATAACTGTTTTATCTTTGAATATCTTTTAAAGTGTAATTTATTTCTGTGATCAAAGCTGAATTTTCAGCATCATTACTCCAGTCTTCAGTGTCACATGAAATCATTCTAATATACTGATTAGTTTCTCAAGAAATGTTTCTGATTATTAATGTTGAAAAAACTTTTCAACATTTTTTTCTTAGATTTTTTGATAATCAATGGTCAAAGAACTTAATTAATATGGAAATAATTAGTAACAATGTATTGTCACTTTTTATCAATTTCATGCATCCTAATAAATAATAATAAAAAAAAAAACTATTTTGAACAGTAGTGTACTTTATTATTATATATAATACTATTTATGTATTTTTTTAAGTATAAGTGTATTGTGTGGACATTGTAAGTGAGCAGGGGACAAACAGATATATTATATATTATATTATAAACAAATATATAAATATTCCATCTTAACAAGAACAGGTGATCAGCCATAACAGGCAGTTTCACTGTGTACATGAAAACATGACGCATTTGATGTTAAAATCCAATCTACACCCTTGCTTGGAGGCAATCGTTTCCTCATTGTTTCACATTTAATACAGTTGTCTCCCATCCTCACAAAATAAACAACACCGCAGAACACACTATAGCAGAGTGCAAAAACATAAACTAGCAGGTGCCAACAGGAGCCGCTCTCACGCTTACAGGCGCTTTAGTAACGTCACTCCTGAGGGAGCATTAATAAAGGAGCAAGCTCTGCGTAACTCTAGCTCACACACACACACACACACACACACACACACACACACACACACACACACACGCTCTGGGGGATCCCTCCCTGATCTGGCAATGGCTCCTCCATTCACAATAGTGTCAGAACATAGACAGATGTCAAGCATGAATGCCTAATGGAGTGCTAGAGATTTTGAAACGGTGGCTCAAGTTTAAAAGTAGATTGTCAAATTCAATCACACTGGTGCAGACGTTCTGTAATGCAAAAAATATCAGAGCAACTAACACCCAATAGCTGATACAACGAGGCTCATTTTTAAATGATCTGTTGTCCTTCCTAAAACATCTATCGCTATTACACATACTAAAGGGACTATTTTGATTTACACCAGAACACAATGATGATTCTTTATAGGCGTCAGTGGATCTATGAAGAATCTTTAGATTCTTAGATTCGATTTTTAAAATGTTCTTCACTCGTAAAAAAAAAAAAAAAAAAAAAAAAAAAAAAAAACGGTTTAAGAACTGCTCACTGAAAGGTTCTTTAGGGAACTAAAATCTTTCTTCACTCTTAAAAATAAAGTTTCTTTAATTGCATCTATGGTTCCATGAAGAACATTTAACAACCATGAAATCTTTGCATTGGATGAAAGGTTCTTCAGATTGTCAAAATATTCTTTACAGGAAAAAAAAAGATTAAAGACTTTTCACTAAAAGGTTCTTTGGGGAACCAAAAATCATTCTTCAATTGCATTTATACAAAAACCCCTTATTTGGAACCTTTATTTTTAAGAGTCCAGTACACCCTGGCAACCAAACAAAATTAGTATTGCATGAGCAAACTCCACATAATTGTGTTTAGAAATAGCAAAAATCAAGAAACAAATCATCACTTCCCATATCCACGTCCTCTTTACAACCCAGGAAAAATAAATATTTAATGCATTAAAAATGTGGTTAGAGAGCGGCAAACAAAAGGAAAAAGAGAATATCATCAAGTGCATATTTCATTTCAGGTTGATGAAGTATGAAGAAGTTTGACCCAGTAGCTGTAGCTGTACTCATATCAAATTAGACATGATTTGATGACCTGGGAGTCTTCCTGCTCCCTGCGGAAATTTGATTAAAAAAGCTATTGAGGATTCCGAGCATGATGATGATGTACAGAAAAGAAAGCCCAAACAGAGCCAAGGCTGGATAAACATGAAGTACACGAGATTCAGGCACACACCTATTACATCTGCCACCTGTTTTTTTTTTTGTTTTTTTTGTCACAAAGTTGTTTACTGACCTGTGTTTAAGTCCTGGCTTTACCATAAGAGAAAATCCCCTACGGGCATTTGTGTGTGTGTGTGTGTGTGTGTGTGTGTGTCACTACTCTTTGTTCCAGGCATCATGAGCAGCAGGAGGGGTAGAGAGAGTGAGAGAAGAGTAATGCTATGAGTCATTCAGTGTTAGAGAGAGAGGGTGGGCGACTGGGTGGGAGAATACTTGAGTATTTCATTTAAAGAGGCAGCAGTGAGACGCCATATGCCATATGGGCAAAACTGACTTTCCACTCATGGCTGGGCTTGACAAGCCTATGGACAGGAGCCCCCCTTAAATGTGTGTGTGTGTGTGTGTGTGTTAGAGAGACTATGTTCAGAATAAAATGCTGTGCAGTATATACTGCTAACTATTTGTGAAAAAATATTAAGTGAAATGGTAGGTATTTCACACAGTAATATGCTACAGTGTTGTCACAATCTCAACTATTTTCTTACTATTGTCTCATTAAGCAAATAAATACATTGAGAGAACTACAGATTACTTGTTCAGAAAATTTTCAATTTGTAACATTAAATTGATCTGCCATTTTGGTAGCTATATATATATATATAGCTATACACACACACTATAGCTTTACAGGATACATAATATTTGGAATGAACTACACTGTTCTGAAGGCACAATTGCCTCACAGTCTCAAGAATAATGATAAAATGGTAAAATCACAACACAACAAATAACTAACAATAATGACAAAACAACAAATAAAATGTCCAGTTATTGTCTGGGAAATCTTTGAAAACTATTTGAAAACAACTATTGTTGTTACTTTTGAATGTATGTTTGTATAAAAATATCTCAAATTGTTTCATTTCTGCACCACTATATTCTGACATACATTAAAACAAATGTAAAATTTTTCAGTCACAAATAATGAGCCAAGAAATCATCCATCAAACTGGAAATGAAAAGCAATAACAAGAGTTGTATGGTAGTATGCTATTCAAAACAACGCATTATACTGTTTATGAACATGTACAGGCATGGACAAGAAGAGAAGGAGAGAGAGAGATTGGTTGTGTGAGTGAGTTGGCATAACTCAATAATCAGAACACATTGGAATTTGTCAGGACCTTCAGTAACAGCAGGTGAATGAGGAGACCCAGGAAAACAGACTGTTTTCCGTAAATGTGGAGAAATTGCTGCACCCATTATTTGAATGCTGTTGTATTTCATTATACTATGTTGGTCTATTATTTCAGTATCATTCATTTCAAATGTACATTGCCTCAATCGACATGCAAAAAGGCTGTTCTTAGCCAGAGTAATCTGCAAAGTGAAGCAAGATCAACACTGACACATGATATGAACATGCATGTGTATGGATTTTGTGCTTCAATAAGAAACTAATATGAACAGAGTTAGATCTGTGCTATATGACAACCAAACGATCCATACATAGTTCTCTTTCTAAATTGCTGGCACTTGTATTACAGTTTATATTAGACCACATCCCCAACTCAAATATCCTGCAACCATCATGGGTGCTAGAAGCTGAATCTCGCATGACTGACGGCAGGCAGGAACAGATTATGGATATTGACTGGTGCACAGAGATGGATCTGAGCCAGGAGAAGAGAGGGAGTAGGCAGGCTATCTCCATCGATTCTTGTTCAGCAGAGGAGGCAGCACAGAAACTGAAGGTCAGTGAATCTTTGCCTCACTTCTTAAATGCCATTGGCCTGCCATTGCAAACCCAACATGAACTAAAGCATGTCAACTTCATGCAGAGACTGACAGAAAGAGAGTGAAAAGACAGTGTATGACACACTGACCTTAGGCCGAGGAAGGGCTCAGTGGTAAAAGAGTTAAACCAGCTGCCCACTTGTCAACTCTAAATAACTGGATAATACGGGATGTCACGCACAGATGACAGGAGCAGTCTTTGACCTGTATTGCAACAAGATATTGTGCAAGTCAATGTGAAGTCGGCTGAATTAAGAACAAGAGCACAGCGTCTGAAGGCCTGTTCACGCCAAGACAAACATTCAGTGAGACAATTCATGCAATAAACAATTTCAGTTGAATAAATGGGTGCTAATATTGTTATGTTTGTTCAGATTGAAAGGAACATTTGCATTCCGTCAATGCAAAGAACTGTTCTAATCTCCTTTTCATCGCACTAAAACTGGCCAAAAGATAGGATTCACCTACCCAGAGCTTCTGCTGTTCCTTTAAACCATGACTTGATGGTGCTCACAAACAGTGGCTGGATTCACAAACATATGTTAATTACTTCTGCAATGTTCACAAGTACTGGTCTTATATTTTTTCCCTGCTTTCAAAAGTCTATAAATAAGATCTAATAATTGCCATTTTTGTGGTGATTTTGGTTGCGTTTTTATCTAAATATGAATCTTTATTTATTTTCTTGTAAAGAGATTGATTCTTCAGAGGTGGAACCTCTCAGGGGAACCGAGCAGCCTGGTGAGGATAAACCTTTCCAGCCGTGATGACTTTCCCTGGAACTTTCCCAGGATGACACCCTCAAACATGCTTTCGAATGGTTTAAAAACCACATTGAAAACCATGATTCGTAAGTTCATACAAGAAGACTTGAAAAATTGGGACCGATGGCTAGAACCCCTCTTATTTGCGGTGCGCGAGGACCCCCAAGCCTCCACGGGGTTTTCCCCCTTCGAGCTTCTTTATGGAGGTCAGCCCCGGGGGTACTAGATGTCCTAAAAGAAACTTGGGAGGACGGACGTTCGGATAATAAGAACAAAATTCAATATGTCCTGGACCTGAGAGCAGACCTCCATACACTGGGGCGGCTCTCTATGGAGAATTTGCTTCAGGCCCAGGACTGTATAACCGGGGGACTAAGTTACGAGAATTTGCACCAGGAGATAAAGTGCTCGTCTTACTCCCAACCTCTAGCTCCAAATTATTAGCAAAGTGGCAAGGACCCTTTGAGGTCACAGCGGATAGGAAATCTCAATTATGTAGTAGTATGGACAGATAGAGGTGACTCACGGCAAATCTACCACCTCAAGCTCCTTAAAAAAAGGAGTGCGGAGGGGTCAGTGTTGCTAGCGATGGCAGTGAGTGGAGAGGAGGATCTCGGGCCAGAATCAATCATTAAAGAAAAATCCCTCGCCCTGGCCCCGGGAGGGGATCACCTCTTACCCTCGCAGCTCACTGACATTGGCCGTTTACAGGTACAGTTTGAAGATGTGTTTTCGCCCCTACCTGGTCGTACTGATCTGATTCAGCACCATATTGAGACAGAACCGGGCGTGGTGGTTTGCAGCCGGCCATATAGATTACCTGAACACAAGAAAAAAGTGGTTCAGACTGAATTAGAGGCAATGCTGGGGATGGGAGTAATCGAGGAGTCCCACAGTGATTGGGCGAGCCCGATAGTTTTGGTGCCTAAAACGGACAGCTCGGTGAGGTTTTGTGTGGACTATCACAGGGTGAACGCAGTATCAAAGTGAGACGGGCGGGGCTAACGGACATCCCGAAAGAAGTGCGCAGATGGGCGGGCGGAAGTGAGGTATCTGGGCTTCCACTTGGGCCACTGGCAGGTGCGTCCCCAAATTGATAAGACAACAGCAATTGCGACCTGCCCCAGGCCCAAGACCAAAAAGGAGGTGAGGCAGTTCCTGGGGCTGGGGTTTATTCCTCGCTATTCGGACCTCACCAGCCCGCTGACTGGAAGAGAGAGTGAGGAGACGAGCGGTGGTAAGTGGGGCAAGTGAAAAACAATTAACACCTGGATCTAGTTGCAGTGATTGGCATGGGGAACCGGTATTTAAGCCGGCTGAGGACGAGCAAAAAGCGAGAGAGCTGGGGACTCGTGTGAGTGAGAAGCTGTGGAACTACAACCCCAAAGATACGAAGACTACAGTAGTGCGAGGTAGAGAAATACTGTGAAGTGCATGCGCATGTGGCGCAATTGTTTATTTGTTTTCTTATTGTCGAATAAAGTATCCCATGAGCCTCAGCACGCCGACCCCGGTCTCCTTCCTCTTTACACGCAAGAACTTTGTTACATATATATAATTTTGATACCCTTCTGATGTTACCACTGTGATATCTGTTTGGAACTCCTTTATTTTATGCATCAGGGACATTTATTTGTAACTTGTATACAATGCTACTGTTTCCTTTTTTGACCTCTGTTCTGGACAAAACTAAATAAAGTTTATATATATAAATAAATAGATACTGTACATACGTAATATAAAAAAAAATAATAAATGAACAAATAAAAGTTGAACAAAAAATAAAGTTCTCAGATTTTCTTAAGAACTTTTTTTTGACAAAAAGAAATCATTTTTTCTTTATAATTTGTTTCAACTCGTTTATCAACTCAAAGCTCAAAGGACTGCAGATTACTACAGTATAATCATCTTATCTCTTTAAATTACTAAAACAATTTAATAATTAATATTTAAGTTGGAGTTTTTCCTGATGTTAGTTTATTAACAAAGATTTTTAAGAACTTTCTTTAAAAAATTCTTATTTTTAGAACAACCCTAAAGGGGGGGGGGTGGGGGATGTGAAATGCTTGTTTTCACTCAATATCATGTTAATCTTGAGTACCTATAGAGTAGTACTGCATCCTTCATAACTCCAAAAAGTCTTTAGTTTTATTATATTTATAAGAGAAAGATAGTCTGTACCGATTTTTCCCGGAAAAACACGAGTGGTTGGAGGCGTGACGTATGGGCGGAGCTAAAGAATCACGAGCGCGAGTAGGCTTTTGCATTGAGAGCGTCTGTGACATTACCGTGAGGAAAAAAACATTCAAAACAAACCATGGCTAACAGTCAGATTCAGCTGTATATTTATGATCCAGAATGAGATCCAGAGGCTGAAATTTAACAAGTGTAACGGAGGCCAGCGAGTAGTGCTGTGCAGGTAAACCTCACTCCCCGATCTCAAGAGACGCACTAGCGACAGGCGCTAGTCGCTGTAGCTATTTACCCTCTTTGTTTGTGTGTCCGCCTCCCATGCCGGAGACCCGAGTTCGAGCCCCGCTCGGAGCGAGTGTGAGGAGTGTCAGACAGGACCCGGGAGAGAGGGGTTACACAAGAGCAGCATCAGCAACAACGTCTCTATTTGGTATGTATTGAAACTGTATATATTTGCTTAGCGGTTTTGGAAAATGACTAAGTTCCACTTTATGTCGTCTTTTTTTAGTTAACAACACAGAGATATTTTAGGCAGTTTTACTCACCGCCTGCGGTTCCAACACACGATCGTGACCCTTTTTCGTTGGGACTGCATTATCCTTAAGAAATAAACGACGTGCAAATCCGGCGTCAAACTGGGCCTTGTTTGTAAAACAAGCATCTTCGAAATGCAGGGAACAAACACAAACACTTGCACAACTCCGTTGATGCTCTGTAAAAATAAACTCCATCCACTGGTCCCTTAATGCTGTTTTTTTTTGGTAATCTGTGCACGGTTGTCTTGCCCTGGCAACCAAAAACACACTTCTTTTGTGACAATTCGGTCTCTCGCTCTGATCAGTGAATGTCTCGTCTCTGCTCCACGGGAGCGCGCTCTTAGGACCCATATAAGGAAATTCCGCTCCATCTAACGTCACACAGACCCATACTCGGAAAAAACTTTCCGAAACTTTTGACAAACCGGAAGAGGTATTTTTGGAACAAAAATACTCCTTCAAACGTACAACTTAATTTTTGAAACTTTGTCCATGTTTAGCATGGGAATCCAACTCTTTAACAGTGTAAAAAACTCAGTATGCATGAAATAGCATTTCACCCCCCCTTTAAGAAAAAGATGAAAAAGTAAGAAGAAATAAGAAAAAGCTGTTTTTTATGCTTATGCAAATTATACCCCAGAGTGTTTTGATAAGTGACATTGAATAGCGGAGGAAGAATATTTTTATGAAGAATATTTCAAAGAATTTGTGAGAAATCAATGTAATCACACTGAATATCAAAAACAACACAGGGAGTTGTAAATGTTTAGCAGTTAACAAACATATCATATGCACCAACTCCCTTCATTTTTAGTGATAATGAAAATGATGTAAACAGTAGTAGAAAAATAATCAGATGGGTTAAAGCTAGTGTATTTAAGTCTTATCTTAAGCCCTCAAAGCAACTGAAATATACTATACATGTATGTCACGAGTGACATGGCATCATTCTGTGACAATATTAGCTTTTTTTTTAAGCTTGTCAATATTCACTGCCATTATATTGATGAGAGCGAGCAGGACATATTTAAATCTCTCCACTGCTGTAAGGAAAAAGAAAGAAGGTCATATGGAATTAGAACACCAGGGTGAGTCAATAACGACTGAATTATCATTTGTGGGAGACCAGTCCCTTCAAGAGAGCCCAATTTGCTCCTAAGCAATATAAGAAAATGTCAACAAAAGAGAGAACATGAAGGAACAAAAGGCTCATATTTTAGCTGAAGATGAATTTTATTGTATCTTCATTTATTGATCTTGTAATATATCCTGCACTGGACTTCAGCATGGCCCACTTCAAACTTGCGGCAGCTGATGAATCAATAATCACCACACATTATGCACAATGTGAAAGGTGTCAGTAGGAGTGGAGACTCTCCATTCAAGCTAAGCCCTTTGGAAAAGCATAATCCCAGAGCCGGGCGGGATAGAGATCCATAGATTAGCTCCAAACATTCACCTGTATACACGGACAATAGAAGGCTAGGGTGTTGGACATCGCAGGGCACAGGGGTGGACTGCAGTGCCCCATGCCAAGCGCTGGTGGTCATTTTACCAAAACCCATCCAATTAGAGCTGAGTGATGGTGTAGCCTGCTGGAGGCCCCTCCATCTCTGCAGCAGGGCCAGAGAGAGATGCCTGCTTTTATCAGCCTGTGCAGGGAGCAAGAGGATTCTCTTTCAAGAAATATTCAACTAATTACGCTGGAGCACCAAGCACAACAAGCAGGAAGATTGCAGGGACCCTGACCATTGTGAAAATTCCAGAGAAGATTTCATCTCTACACAAAAGCAGACATCTTTCAGACTGCGAGGCAAGGTCATTGTTCTGACAAGGAGCAACAAACTGTAAGAGAGAAAAAAAGAGGACTACATTTACACCGCAGTGCTTTTTTCTCCGATGTGTACGGGTAAAGTCACTCACTCTGGAAAACAAACTTGATATGTATCAAATTTTTCATAATGTGACTTCAGGATGAAACTGATGCTTGCCTTAGCGCAACGTCAAGCATTGAGAGCCTGGCATACATAGTCCAGGTTGCTCTAGACATCCTGGAGTAATTTAAAACAACAGTGCTGAGGTGCATGATGAAATGGAGGTAGCGACAGATCTTTTATTTCGTATTGCAATGCTTAGCAGAGTTAGAGAACATGTAGGGTGGGAGTTGGTTCGGTTCGTTGGTTGTTGATTTGATTTTGAGATGTAGGAGGCGGGTCTGAATGTGAGTTTGCGGTCAACTTTTTGAAAGGGAGGAGTTTAAGCAAATTAAATGATTGGAGGAGCCGATAGATGTCTGTTGCAATTTTATCGTTAGCTAAAAAAAATAAAAATGAGAAATGTTGCCTTTGCAACGAACTGAAATAAAAGCTGAAACACAAAAATTATAAACTGAAATTACGACCTCGTTTTACTGCCAAGTAAAAAAAAAATTCAATCTAAGATTACGAGATATATATATATTTTTTGAGAATAAAATCGAAATTACCAGAATAAAGTTAAAATACTACGAAAAAAAGTCTAGATGTTTTGAGAATAAAGTCGAAATATTATGAGAATAAACTCTAAATATTATGAGAATAAAGTCGAAATGTTTAAGAATAAAGTCTGAATATTACGAAAATAAAGTCTAAATGTTTCGAGAATAATGATTAAAGTAAAAATATTTTGAGAGTATATTCTGTCCTTTTGCTCATGCAAATGTCCCGGATTGGGAGCACCAGGAGATATTCCAAAGTCTCATCTTTCAAAATCTGTCAGGTTTATAGCGAAATACAAACAATATATTACACTAATGTTTGTTTTTCACACTCTTATACTTTCTTTAAGCGCCATGTGAGTCTTCACAATTACAATAATGAGACATTATTTTCATAAAAAATTAATATATAGGCTACTGTTTTTTCATGCCTTCTGATGTTCCTTCACTTTTATATCTTGCTATAAACCTGAAATAAAGAGGAAAAACACATTTGTAATTTGTATTTCGTGATAAAACTGACAGAATTAGTGAAGTTGAGCTGTGTTATATTAAAGCAACCAAGCACAAAATTATTGTGATTGCTGGGTGGCTGGCGTGCTACAAATAATGAATTTGTAAGACGATGTGGCTGCTCAGATGATCTCAATCTGGGCCATTTACATGCGCAATAAAGGCTATACTCTCAAAATATTATATCTTTAATTTCTACGATTTAAATTCTCAAAACATTTCAACTTTATTCTCGTAGTATTTCGACTTTATTCTTGAAACATTTCGACTTTATTCTCGTAATATTTTGACTTCATTTTCACAATATTTTGTATTTATTATTGTAATATTTACACTTTATTCCCGTAGTACTACAACTTTATTCTCAAAACATTTAGACTTTATTCTCTTAATATTTCAGCTTTATTCTCGTAATTTCGACTTTATTCTTGAAATATTATGAATTTAATATCGTAATCTTAGATTTTTTTTTTTACGTGGCACGCCAAAAATGTAACTATTTAGAAACATAAAAAAGACCAATAAAACTGACAAAAGCATGTAACAACATTTCTACAAATTAAATGACAATGAAAACTGAAATCATAAAAATAAAATCTAATTCAACATATTAACTAAAAAGATAATAGTAAATAATTAATACTAAATTAAAACTGGTCTATCTGATTAAAAATATATGTGTATGGTTTACTAGCAATAGGTTTAATAAAGTTAAATTGCATTTAAAAAGTAGATAAGGTGTTTTTTCATTAAGTGTCGACTTGACAAAATTACCCTGTTTCTTTACCCTCATAATTAATCACTGTTCTTTCATGTATATGGCTTGGTTTAGGAGCACCGTCTGTTCAGGTTAGTGTCGGACATGGAACAAACTTCATATGTCACAACCTCAAACCAACAACAACAACAAAATGATTTGGAATCAGGCCTGTGTTGTGAACTTGGACAAAGAGATGGGATGAGCAATGGAAAGACAAACAGCGACAGAAAGACACACAGAGTACAAGTGAGCTAGAGAAACACACACAGAATGCACTTTTGTGTGATGTTCTTGTGATGGAAAGATAAGAGACAGTGGTGTAGAAGCAGCACCCAAAAGCAGATCAATTATTCATAGAGACAGTTCAAGTCATTGCAGGAAGCTGTGAAAGCAGAATATCCTTAATGGCCTTACACACCCTATTCACAAGAGACAATTAACAGACAATTAACAAATTTTTTAATTAATTTGATGCAGTTTTTGAAATAAGAGAGTCTGAATCAATCTTCTCCCAGGTTCAGTGGGAAATATGCATATCTAGGGCCAGTCCACTGACTCTTTTGCTCCCTAAAAATTCCCAGTATACTGTACACAAAAAAAAAAAAAAAGAAAGAAAAAAACTTACCTGAAAATGATGCCCTGTCTTTGCCAGAAATGGACAAGCTGTACTTTTAACAGTAACAACAAATAACAACACACAATGCAAAAAAAAAAATAAAAAATCACTTGTGCCGTGTTTTAAGCAGTTATGTCGATACACACTAGCAAGATATTAACAAATTGTATCACATGATCAAGTCATGTTCACTAAAAAGATCCATGGCATTGGGAACTACAGAGTGAAATGGGACACACTTAAATGTCTGCTCAACCTACAAGCAGAAAGTGTGCCAAATCACATTCAGATACTAGAACGCTGTGATCTCAGTTCACTGGTTACCCACTGTAAAGATGAAGGATACAATCTCTGGTAAAGCGGCAGTCGAGACTTCACAGCCCTGCTGGCATTGATGCACGTGGCCCGCACCAGACTCGGCAACAGCGCTCCAGTCACTATCGCCCCGTCAAACAGAGGCCCAAAGAAAGGAACCTGGTTGAAACAGAGCGAATGATGAAGAAAACATGTTCACTTTTTACATTTACATTTTACAATTTATATTAAGTCTCAACCCAATGTTGCATGTGATATATGTACACCACAAACCGACAAAATCAATACGTGGGACAGCTGAATCTAGTCAATGGATAATGCAGCACTTTCATTTGCCAAGGCTTGCGTTTCTCGAGTGGATGAAACGAGAGTTATTTTAGTGGAACGACAGAAAGCAGTGACACAGCTGAGGGAATTTCAGTAATTGCAGCTGGTGACATGCTGCAGGAGCCATACATCCGACAGCATCCAGGCCACTCGACACACAGCAGTCAAGTCTGGGAGAGGGGATGTGTTTGTGAGAAATTACAAATGATGCACGCTCGGTTTCTCTGGGGATCTAGTGGCAGACGCAGGAGGAGGAAGATGAAAGGCAGCTTGACCGCGATGAGAGTGGCGTGCCGACAGTGCAGTAATGGACTTCCAGCATTAGTGCTTTCAGAGAAGAGACAGGAAGAGATACCATCCATCCCCTCCAGCCACAATCGAAACATTGCACATCCTGACGGAGATCTTAAGACGCCTCGGGAGAGGCATTTCACGTAATATATGAAAATCTGGTAAGTTATGGTGGACGGTTGTGGTTTTTAATGTAACGTAATGTCATTATCTTCACGATGAGGGACATACCTGGGGTTTTTTCATGATCTGAACAAAGAACATGTGGTTTTTCATGGGGTAGATGATGATGAGGACATCTCCAAAGTCGGTGGGAATGATTCCTCGTCTGTAATCCCGCGTGTGCTCCGACCACACGATGTGCACTTCATCGTTTCCCAAGTGACGAAGCTATGAACAACCAGAGGCAAAACACATTAATAAATCTGACACACAAACCACCAAAACACTGTAAGCATTAGTCAGAAACATCATGAGGGCTGCACATCAGGGAAACAACAATCCCAGATAATCATTTTCAGTGCATATGTACTGAATAACAAATGAAAAACTAATTCTTAGAAAGACAACGTAAAAGTACCGTGGGCATCAAAATATGACTCAATCTCACAAACATGCACGTTTTCCTAGTGATCAACAATAATTCCAGAAAGACTGTACATTTTATTTTAGTACATAACAACTGAAATTATTTTGGGGAATTTTCAATTTGAAGTCAAATGAGCTACAGAAATTGGTTTCATTATGTTTCAATCATTTAAACAAATTGACTTCAGCCAGACAACTGGACAGATTTTCGTTTCACATAAAAATACACATACATTTGTAGGAAATTGATTATTTTCGGAAGCTATTTTTGGGACCATATGAAGATGAACTACATGGGTGCTGGGAGTCTGATTAATATGTCATATAAATGTTGAAGGTCTAGTGTATATAGTAAACAACAACATGTTGCAATAATTTTCTTAATGTTGTACATGAGGAAAACTGTATCAGAGCAGTGGGTTCAGAGAGGTGGTACTACTGGCTGTCAATCCTGTAAAGGCTTTTATATTCAGGCAGGAGACTCTGAAACAAGAAGCAGTAGAAACTGTGTGACCCATATGAGTCAGATATCTAGACAGCAAGGAGCATTCTGGAGCTGAAAGGCGGAATGATGACTTCTTTTAATGCTAATGATCTTGCAATAATCTTGAAATGTTCAGACATCAAACAGTTAATCATCAACATTTAATGGCCAAAATAAATAAATAAAAATAATTAACCTAATGACTGTGTAATGACTGATTGCGACTTGTCTTCAGCAGTCCTGAAGCCACTTTGAAACAACACTGCATTTATGAACACTACTTTTAGATATTATATGAAGGTAAGATTAACAGAAAATGCTATAAAAGAGTCAGTTCCCTTCAGAGTCTCATTCATATAAAGCCATTTGTGCAAATCCGAGGATTTCTGTGTCACGAATCATGTGAACAGCCTTTTTCAATGTCAAAACAGAATCTTTCCGAAAGGTGACGAGTTTGCAGGTATGCAAATGGGCATTCCAATGTTTTTAATAATGGAGAAAAAAATTCTCATTTATATAATTTTGTATTTTTTTTTTTTACAATGTATTAGACTGAACAATAAATCTACAAAAAATCAGAGCTTTTTTATTTATTTCATTCCATCGATTTCAATTGAGTGTATACTACGGAATCTATAAGCCATCTGAGAATAACCTGATAGAAATGTTTGCCTACATCACCCTAATCTAAGCCTAAGCCTAGTAAACACAAAGAGATCATTATTTGTCATACAACACACAACTGGTTCTTTGTGTGGCTCACAGCATCATTTACCATCAAAGACTAAACAAAACAGAAGTAGCACCATAAAGATGTCATTCCAAATAATTAACAACAATTAAGTGTACTATTACCAAAATGGTGAGGAATTATAGTGACCTCTGTAATCAAAAAAGAGCAGTCTTGGAAGCATGTCACTGCGACGGTACGACCTTACGCAAGCGTCTCTCAATGGGTCGTTAAACATCTGCCGATGCACCCATGCCTAATGAGCCATTACCAAAACATGTCCTCTTCACCAAAAATGCAATTACCACATTTTCCCATAAGCCCTTCATTATGCTAATGGACTAAAATTAAACAAATCCACAACAAGCTGATTGGGTCAGGACATACCGATCCATTTGGAGCATCAGCAGAAGAATTGGCGGCATGTAAACAGGTTGGGCGGAGAGAGGAACACATACTGTACGCCTGATACCATTCTCAAAGAAAGCGAGCAGACTTCTAAGAAACCTGAACTTTAGGACAGGCTTAAGTTGAGTGCCTGTGAAGGTGTTGTGGCTGGTTGCCAGGGCGTTGCTATGCATTGCTAAGATGCTCCAAGCGGTTGCTAGGGTATTCTGGGTCGATGATGGATTCTTCCCATTCAAGCCAATAGAGTCCAGCTCAAAGTCCTTCTGATGCCTCAGGTTACTCCAACAATGAAAGCCTTTGGGATTTTTCATCCATTTTAGCGTTTTATAAAATGACAGTATACCTCTTCTTAAAACCCTGTTTATTCTGCAGACAGGAATGATGCTGCAAAGCATGTGGTTTGTCAGGGTATCTGCAGATACTTGATTAAATAGGTTCTAGGCACTAACCGGTTAACTGCAAGTTTAAAATCCTCTAAACATATTTTATTACATAAATATGCTTTTTGTACCAATACATAAAAATGATAGGTTGACTGATGATAATATGATGCATGACTTTTTAATTCAGAAACAAGCCTGAAATACAGCTGTATTCTTATTTTGAAATGTCTATGCTTTACTACAGCTAGCTCCTCATTCAAAAAGATGAGGCAGATAAAATAAGAGAGATTACAACCATTTACAACATATCAGGATATAAAAACCATGATGTAAACACCGTCATATCAGCTGATCAGAAGCAATCTCTTAATTGTACTGTATATACTAATTATAAACCGTGAGCCTGTAGAAGCACAAGTCATGTCGGAAAGATCACATTTATGAGTTGAACATAGGTTATCATTATAATCAAGTTGGGGACATATCAATTAGAAAATATGGGGAACACAATAGATGCAGCATCTGTACAAAGGGTAAAGTTTGTTCATTTTAATGAAAATATTTGGTAAAAAAAAAAAAAACATTATTATCCACATTATACATTTTTTATGTAGTAAAAAAGTCTATAGAACTTTATGTAGAAAAGGGATATTGCCATCTTGCTCAGACAAAAGCAACTTGGACACACCTGATGTCATAATTATGACTTCCCAACTCGAAAATATGAACTTCCCAGGAGAACATGAATATCATCTGAGTGCGTTTGAAGGTTAATGTAATCAAATTACCAAGTTTTCTCTCCTCTAATTTTAGGCCCCTAAAATGTATACACACACACACACACACACACAAACACACACACACACACACATATATATATATATATATATATATATATATATATATATATATATATATAATTTAAGATATTTACGGCATTTTATGACCTTGAATGAATGACTTGAACCATTTTTAAGTGTGAAGAGCATAGCATACACACGAGCAGAGCAAGAGATGCCCCGAAGCTTAAACGCTGCCTTATGAGGAGGCAGCATCCCTCCCTCTGCAACAAAAGAGTATGTGTGTGTGTGTGTGTGTGTGTGTGTGTGGATGACTGGCTGCCTCCTGACACCGTGGCCTCGCATGGCAACACCCTCCCAGTAACCGCATTACTAGCCCAGCCAGCTGCTCGGCTCCGCTCTGCCCCCCAGCACTCAATTGGATTCAAGAATTTTTCTCTTTTTCTCCTTCTATTTTTCTCGCTGTCAGCTCTTCACCTCTCCTTCTCTCGCTACCTGAGTGTGGCTGCGATGGGCTAATATGAGCTCCGACAGTGAGAGGCTTCAGTGTCCGGGAGCCTGATGAATTTTTCTCACTGCAGGCCTTCGCATGATCGGATTGAGCGCTCAAACTAAGCAGCTTCCAACCGGCTCATTCTGCCTGCTTTAACCCGCTAACGCATGTCGATCGCCGTCCCGCCGACACAAGCGGAATTCGATAGCAGGGCCCTGCTGGTATCCGGCAGGCCTTTGGCCCTTGCAGTGTGAGTTAATGTGCTGATCGGGGCCCCGGTCACAGCGCACACAGGAGTCCAGAGAGCGAGAGCTGTTACTAAACCTGCACATGCTCGGGTCGCTCGCTGATGACACGGCCTCACAGCTCTCAGCGGCCTGACAAGAGCCGTGCAATCAGCAGCACGGTCCAAAAGTCACGCTCTACACGCGTGTCATTCTCCTGCTGTCGAGTCTGCACAACCAACTGCAGCATTTAAATCACCATTTAAACCAAAGAACGGTGTTTTCAGGGGTAAGCAAACATTTATGTCACAGTATTCATATAAAATGTTGGTTTTAAGAAAACCCACAAATTTTACTGGCTCCGACTTATGAAAATTAACATGCAATATTAAAATAAAAAGTTAAAGTAACGCACACAACATTTGTACATTTTTTTTTATGGCTTTTCTTTAACATTTTAAAAACCTTTTAATAAACACATGTGCAGAGGTGGGTAGTAACAAGTTACATTTACTTCGGGGTAACTAATACTTTTCGGAGTATATTTAAAAATGGTTACTTCATACTCTTACTTGAGTAAATTTTTTGGGGAAAATCTGTACTTTTACTTTGTTATTGTGGGCGACGCTCCTCTCGTTACTTTATCTTAATGCAATAAATGTTATAAATGGTTCAGTTTATTCCAAACGCGCCGTCTACTTTTCTCTGGACAATGAGCGATGCCCATTCGCTAATGATTCATTCTTTTGATTCAATTCTGTTCAAAGGCTTGATCAAACCAATTGGCAAACGAGTGAATTGTTTCATGAATCAGTTTGAAGGAGTCGTTCAGTTCCCTGAAGCAATGCGCTGAGCGTCTGAAGCGGTTCACTCAGAGTTGTAACGTTTAAGATCATCAGCAGCGTTGAAAACGTGGCTATGGAACTGCACTGAATTGAAAGCAAATCTGCAAAGGCTAATATTTGCTTGCGATGGAGATCCTTATTAGATGAACACCGTGTGTGCTGTATACTGTTTAACAGGTAATAACTTGGGCTACATTCACTGATCTATATATATAACTGTTATAAATCATTCTAAACTGCCAACAGGCAGTGAAGCCACCGGAAGTGTTCGATCCGCCATCTTACTAATCCCTACCAGCAGAGAGCACCATTGAGTTACATTCAAACCGCTGTCCTAAAATAACTCGATTTGAAGCTGATCAGTCAAACGGGACTCGTTTTTATGTTATGTGTAATAAAGTAATGTTTACTTCAGATGTCATCTGCAGTGTTTACGGTCTTTTGGGACAGGATAAGCGATATATTTAAATCGTGTAGGTGGGTGTGTCTGCTGCGCACTGACGACACAGGTAACTGATCAAACACAAAAATGGCTTATTTCTTTAAGTTATTCAGGAATTATTAAACAAACATATTAGTATCAGAAATGGATTTTAATATATTACAATGAATTATACAATTATGTTGTTAATATTTCTCTATAATGAAAAAAAAATACTATCTGGGAAATAAAGCTTTGTATTTATTTCTTAAATCCGTACTGTATATAGTCAGTTATTTCTCTGAATAAATTCAGATTTCAGAACGAACACTTTGTAGTTTGTTATATGTGTTGAGGTCGTGTCGGTCTGATGTTTATCATGTTCATGATGCTCACTACTTTACATGCCTAGGGTGTTCGCATTGTAATAATGTAGAGTGATACTTCATATTTATAAACACTGACTTGTTAGGTGATGTTTTCTCATTAAAATCATACAAATTCCTATTAATTCAATGGAACTTTTTCGCACACTAGGGATTACCAATATGGCGGCGTGGCGGCTTCACTTTAATGACGTCATGAGCAATCCAGTTCTATATTATAGATCAGTGGCTACATTCGATTACAGTGCACGATACCACTGTGACAGTAGTTTGTTGTACGTGTTGCTTATAACAGAGGGGAGTCAAGTTGAATGCAGCTTCCAAAAGACAAAAAATAGCCGATTAAGATTTTATTAATTTTAATACAATCACACTGGTGCGAGTACGTTCAGCAAGTCATATCATCAGCTGCTAAATTCAGATCCGTGATCGCTTGCTGGCGCTGAGCCAGAGATAGATGCGTTTTTACAGCGTTGCGCATTAACCAGTCACACACAATTCTTTTGAATGCAATGGCCAATCAGAGGTGTTTAGATGAATCATCGCTAAAATGCCGGTGCTTCCTTCACTCGCTCGCTGACTGAATACCTCTTTCTGACGAATTCTCTCGTCAGAAACAACAAAGTGCAGATGTGTGTACGAATCTATAATTAAGATATTGATTTCATAGTGTTAACAGTTTCAGTGATTTTAATGGGAGTTTCTGAGAGTGACTGAACTCTTGACTGTCAGTGAAAATGATCTTTAATAATGTAAATGTTATTTGCTCTCTTTCTGAACAATGAAAGATTAGTAGCAATATTTATATCACATTAACTTTCAATGTTAAATTCACATTTAATATGAAGTCAGTCGTATTAAAAATATGCTATGGCATGACACCTATATCTGTTACAGACAGATATAAACAGACAGGGTTTTATAATAAATTGGAGTAAAGGCTGATGAAATATATACATTTACACACACACGCACACATACATTACATACATTTATCTATACATCTAAATAAAAATAGGCTCCGTATATATGACCCAAAGTAACTAACTACTTGAGTAGATTTTTTATCCGATACTCTTTTACTCTTACTCAAGTAACTATTCAAGACTAGTACTTTTACTTTTACTTGAGTAAATATTTCTAGAATTACTTTTACTTGAGTAAAGTTTTTGGGTACTCTACCCACCTCTGCACATGTGACAGAGAGACTGTGAGTCCTCATCACTGTATTTTAGCATGTTCCTACTGTTCATGTGGATTTTCCTTCATAACATATGTGAGGTTCACTGTTATATTTCCCATCGTGTTCGAGTTGGTCTGGCCTTTAAAGATAGCGCCAACATAAAGGGCAATGTTCTTTTTTTAGCTATTTATGGAAATGTCTGTGTATTTGTTGTTTTGTATTTTGTGTTTGGTTTTATCTGTCCTATTTATTGATTTAAATCTTGATGTTAATCATTGTATGCATTTGATGATGAAGTGAGACAGGTTTATTTTAGCAAAATTGTGTGTTCCAATTAGTATGAGCAGGAAAACGTGGATTCAAGATGCCACATCACTACATGTCCTGAAGTTAGTGGATGGATTGTATTATGATCAAAAAGAAACTAGGTTATTGTTAGGGCTGTTTAAGCGCAGTACAACTCCAGCCTCAACTGTATAGCGAGGAGCTTGTGCTGTTTTTGGTGCCCAGCAGTTCTAGTTTTAAAATGATTTTATGCATAACTTTTGTTTTATTGATGCCCTTATATACCATTTATTTGCAGATTTAATATGCATTAATGTGTATGGTTCTTATCAAGCAGGTAAAGAGGTGGTTGAAACTACCTTTTTGGTGATGGAGTCCTCCGAGTCAGAAGGCATGCGAGTCGACACATGGAAGATGACCTCCACGTTGGAGGTAGCGTAATATGGTGCTGTGCTGCCTGTGCTGCCGTTTCTCTGCAAACCACCCATAAACCCACAGTGAGTGGCCAGATTCACCTGAAAGAGAGAGAGGATCTTCCTGATGCTCTGATAGTCCCAGGACATGACATCTGCTCACTACAGACTCATTAAGAGGATCTGATGTGTTATTTCACCTCCCATCCCAGCCCAGAGACAAAGTCCTCGTAAGCCTGTCTGCCCTCCGTGTTGGACAGAATGGAGCATTTGTCCTCCTGGCCTTCTCCAATGAAGAACACAGCAATCTTGTGTGTCTCTCGACTGGAAACAGAAACACAAGATGAACTGACACCATGCAGGTGTCACCATAATTGATGTGATCTGTATCATGTGATCAAAGTGTAGAAACACCTCAAAGACAAAATGGGAAGCATCTGAGCCAGATTTCAAACACCACAGCATTGGTTCTGAATACTCAAGCAATGTGATAGTTTGGGGTTTTTTTTATATATTTTTTTTATTTACATTTTTTTATTATTATTTTGGAAAATGTTCACAAACCTGATTTTGCTTTGCTTTGCTGGAGTTCAGATCAGTGTTATTTTAGAATCACTGAAACACTATTAGTATATTGAGAAATTATAAGTATATTTTTTATTAATTATTATTGTTAGCAATTAAAATTTGTCATCTTTCTCATAAGATTTGTTTTAAAAATATGTCTTAGAATTTTTTATTTTTTTTGTTATTTTAGTATATCAGGTTAATCAAAATGGAAATGTGAGATGTTGCCTTGGAAACAAGCTAAAATAAATTGAAAAGTTTTTATTTATATTTTTTAGCATAAGGTTGTACATAAAATACATTTGTTTCATATTTTTAGCTCTTTAATGTGTATACAAATTGAGAAATGTCAAAATATAGAACAGACGTAAAAATGATGCCTTTTGCATGCTAATAATTAATAACAATTACTTTAACTCATAGCTAATAGTTGCTTGGACATAAATGTGTGTTGGAAGGCAGTGCGTGTACACAACCACCCTATGAAGATAAAAATCCACCCACTATTTTTTTTTAAATCCCCATAAGTAAAAAGCAGTGTCTCCCAACTACATGTTTTCAGCAGTGCTGCTAATGGGACATCACAATAGCCACAGGCCCCGCCCACGAAAGTTGACAGACACCGCTGTTTATACACAGAACTGCCCTGAGCGAGTTCACAGCGAGTCTGCCCTTGCTGCACTGATGAGAATGGCTTCCAAACGTTTTGTGTGTTCTGTAGCTGGATGTATGAATCCACATAGCTCTCTCCATTTACTCCTGAAATCTGAGCCACTGAACACGAGGTGGATTAACTTTGTTTTGGAAGAAGATGCTCCCTCAACTCTCCCGAAATTTTAACTGATGCTGCCTTCACTTGCTACCAGAATGATGGTGAATAGGAAAGTGGGAGTTAAAACTGCATATGAAAGCAATGTGAAGTCGACCGCTGGGATTACTTGAGCTCATAATCAAAAGTGGGTCTTATAAAGTTTGTAATAGCATGCGATGGCACCATGAGTAATTTTTTTTTCATCACGCTGTGCTCCCATCTGTGTAATTCATAAAGTGCATTTTTTCACTAATAATGGAGTGTTTATTTTCAAAGCCTAGCTTTATTATTATTTAGTATTAAGGAGCTTGAGCTCTTGAAGCTCCGCCCTCTTCCCCGGAGCACCAGCTCATTTGCATTTAAAGGGGAAGACAAGAAAATGATGTGTTTTGGCAATGGCAATTTTAACAAGCTATAAAAAATGATCTTTAAAGTATTTTGAGTTAAACCTTCACGTACACACTCTGGGGACACCAGAGACTTATTTTACATCTTGTGAAAAGGGGCATAATAGGTCCCTGTTAAAACATGCAGGTAAGTATTAGGATCTCCGGATTGATGGAACCACCTCTGTTACGCTCATCAAATCACACATTGTTTTTTGACCAAAACACACTTAAATACACTTCTTTTTGCAACTATTTACTAATCAATCAAATCCAGGTATGCAGTGTGTATGTGTCTCTTTGAGCAGTGTTGCTAAGGAAGCATCATGCCTGTGCAGTGTGATGTTTGGCATGCTCAGTCAGCCGTTGCCATGAGTGGACCGGCTATGCATGTGGAGGGTAACGGTGGCCCGATCCTGGGGGTATTCTTTAATAAGCCTCTGTAATTAGCCACTCTGAGTGCCTATTGATCGCTGTTGGCTGAGAAGTGTGGAGCTGTGATCAGCCAGACGTGGCCAGGATTAGGCCGTGAGGAGCAGAGTATCTGAGAGTGGTCTTAGGACATGTCTCCTTAATAGTGCTTTTAAAGGATTTAGTCGCTCTCTGTAGACTGGCATTAGGCTGCGTGATTGAGCTCTCCAAATGCATGCTGTTGTTTGCTGCTAATTTTTAGCGTTAAGTACCGAGGAATCAGGCACAAAGTCACTAATTTACTTGGTATGCGATTATCTGTATGGAACTTTAAGGCATGGACATCAGATGTCGCGGTCTTCTGAAACGACCAAAAACACTTACCACTGCCTTGAGTCCAAATTCTTCAGCTCTCTCAAGAGCTTGGAGTTCTTCTTTAGAAGATGAAAGCTTTTTCTATGAAGAGTAAAAGAAATGGAACAGTCATAAAACAAACAGGAAAAACTTTCTAAAAGATAAATGGTGAGACACAGGCGAAATCACTGTTTTTTTATTTTTTACGTTAAAGTATTTTCAGTTCAACCAAAGTAAAACCAAGTAATGTAAGCAATCTGCAGGTTTACTCCTCTGAAGACCCTAAACACTGACCCCATAGTATCATATCATGCATGGGATTAACATAAATATTTAGAACTCATGCAACTATATATTTTATGATTATATATTCTGATATGCAAATAGGCTCTCAAGAAAAAAAATACTCAAAAAGTCTATTATATTTACTATTATTTAGACTATTATCTATCAGAAGAAGAAATAATAAGAAATGTTTCTGGAGCAGCAAATTAGCATATTATAATTATTTCTAATATATTAAGTAAAGGCTGCTGAAGTTTCAGCTTTACCATCACATGTATGAATTATCCCTACTCTTTTTACTATTATTTTTACTAGGGTGGTCAATTTAATCCGTTAACACACACACACACACACACACACACACACACACACACACTGCAAATGATGCTGCACTGATGCTGATGTTGACATCGCGGCGGCACTTTCAGCCAATCACGAGGGATCAGCAGACATGATGATTTTTAGCGCAATATCAGATCTGATTTTGAATGACAGGGAGGTTCTATCACTGCAACTCCGAAATCAGAGCATATTTCATTAATTAATCAATATCGAAACTAGGGCTGCTCCGATCACGATCGGCCGATCTTTTTGCGCGTCTCGTCAGTAAAGCCGGTTCTCTAATCAGCGGTAAATTCCATCAGGTGCGTGATTTCACATAGTGCAGCTGTTACTACACAGAGCCGTTGTTAACTGAGAAGATGCGCAAATCCACTTCATTTTCAGTGTTTATTTGCGCATCTTCTCAGTTAACAACGGCTCTGTGTAGTATCAGCTGCTCTATGTGTATTTTACGTTTAAGTTTAATAAATGTTTTAATACATTTTATGTTGGATAAAATAAAATATTTATTTTGAAAGCTACTATTTCTTATTTATTTTCAAAAAGAAAGCAAGATAACAAATTTAATGACATATCTCGTTATTTTGACAAAATATTACATTTTAATGAGAAAAAGAAGTCGTTTTGATGACATCTCGTTGACAAAATATGTCAATGAAATAACATCCCGTTATTACGACATAATTGAGAGGAAAAAAAACATAATATGAGTGTGGCAGCAATGCATCACCACAGAAACCAGTTATTTGATATTTAAATAATTTTTATCTTATTTCCACTTCCAAATAAACTGTACTTTTATACTGTACTTTTACTGTTTTGATTAAACAAATGCAGCCTTGAAATATGTATATTTATAGCTAAGTGAGTGTGATTGTAAACTTGTTAAAAATCTAGATATATAATTGATGTTTTTATTTATTGTACCTTTTTATAAAACACTAGCAGCCACCAACATTTCAGGTATTCACACACATGCAAATTTTGCGAAAGGCCTCGAGACCCGTAAGAACCAATGAGTACTGATGTGAAAAAAAGAGCAACTTTGGAAGCGGGTGACTGATTTTTCATTTTGGGATGTGCTTCAATGTTTTCCAGCAACTCCCATGAAATACAATACCTGCGATCCCATGAGTTCATGCCGAGGTCATTGAGGAGAAGTCTGCAGAGGTAAAAAGGAGATTTGGGCTCGTGGTGTGTGGGCTCTCTCTGCCTCTCTGCTCTGATGCTGGGGTCTTCAGTCTGTAGCCGGGCCAGCTCCTCGTCCTCCTGCTTGGCCTGTCTGTGGATGGCATCCATGATGACCCCTTCCATGTCAGGATTCATGCCGATGGGTGGAGAGGGCGGCTGGGTGAGCTTCAGCTGGGGCTGCGGCAGGCACTCGGGACTGCTGTGGCCAAGGTCTTCCAGTAGCTGGTCCAACACATCCACGCCATCTTCCACTTCCAGCTCAGAGGAGCATTTACCGGAGCACACAGAGTCCTGCTTTTCAGAGTGTGTGGCGTTGTGTGACAACTGATCTCTGCTGCCAGCGCAACTCAAGCCAGCTCCATCCAAAGTGTGAAACAGAATACCGCCGTCCCACGAGTACTTTCCTGAGATGTCCCTGACGATGACACGGACCTCGGAGGAATGATCCCTCGGGTTGGCCACCGATGTGCTGGAGCTGTCAGAGGGGATCTGCAGGTATGAGACCAGTGTGCTGTCATTGAAGACAAAGAGCTGCAGATTGGGGCTTTTGAAGACTTCAGAGGAGAGCTCGGAGGACTCTACATAGGGGTTGTCGTGGTTCTCACTGACCAGGCTGTTTAAGAGAGCGGGGCCACCGCTGAGAGGATGGTGGCCCAAATGATTGACCAGGTGTGTCATTACCATCCGAGCGGTCAGAGGAATCAGCTCCAGGCTTCTCCTTTTCTTTTCTGAAACATGAAACAACACAAGTTTAGTAAATTAGAAAACACTTAGCTTACACAAAGGATTAGTTGAACCAAAAATGAAAATCCTGTTATCAATTTATTTAATCTATTTTTTTAAAGGGACAAAGCACATTAATAATAAATGTACATGTGCCAAAGAAAGGTGCCAGAGAGAAGGAAAAATTAATAGCACATATTTCACTGGGATTATAAAAGTATAATATTCATATAGTATTGTTCTGGATGTAAAATGTACCTGACTATCAATAACATAATTCCTTAAATTATACATAAAGAAAATAAAACAAAATTAATTGCGGATGAATTGATAAGTATGTATATGTATAATTACTCTCAAGTTGTTACAAATCAGACTTTGGTTCAACTTCAAAATACAAATGAAGATATTTAAATGTGAAGACTGAGATTTATGGCAGTCCATGTAACCTCAACACTCAACACAAATGATTACACATCTCTCTGAAATACTTGATATATTTATTTTTATGACTGAAAAATACAACAGGTAAATAATTTTTGTAAAATGACTGCTGTGTGACTGACTTTTTTGGGGTAATACAAGTCCTAAAACGGCTGACTGTGTACAGTATTTTCCTGTACTTATTCTCAAAAGCTGGTCGGTATACTGGCTTTCAGCTGTCATGACCAATGAAGGCCATTTTCCATCATGTTTGCACCATGTACACATGTTCACACAGACACCTTTAAAATATCTATTCATTCTCCTAAAACAAACTCAAAGGGCTGCACTAATGAGCATCACAGCTTTCGTGAGGAGTGAATAGGGCTCTGCAAGCACTATGAATTAAGTCCTCCGAACACTGAACACCTCTCAAAAAGTGAGAAATCTAGCGTTGTCATTAGGAGATATTAAGATTAAGATGAGAGAGAGTGAAGGGGGAAAAAACCCTGAAGTGCTCACATTGTGACAGTGCTATCAATACCATCATCCCCATCAAAGTGGAAAAAGCTCTTTGCAAAGACGAGCAAGTTGCATTAGGGATGCACAGAGCTTTGAAGTGAACTAATCAATATGAGCTAGGTAGTGGGATATTGCTTATGAGTTGCTCTTTGGCTGAGGTTGTTTTTTTGTTTGTTTTTTTACATACAAAGAGATAGAAAAGGCATGTCAATGGATGGAGATGTTTGCGCTGCAAAAGCCAGTATTCTTTTTCTTCCTCTACTCCACAGATATAAATATTCTGTCATAAAAGACATCCCTTTTGAAAAAGGAAAGAACAACCCCCCACAGCCCAACCTCACCCTAACCAAAAACAGATAACATTTGATGACATGCCAAGGTAGAAAACACAAGAAATATTGCCTAATGGATGAAATAAGGTCGGAGTAGAAAAAAAATGATTTCTTTAATAATTGGCATAAATGGGCTTGCTTTGAGTGGATGAGGGAACTAATGCACACCTCTTTACAAATTCTGTTTCATTCCACATTGTGCTACATTTGCTCTAATATGATTCACAAGAGCTCAGGATAAGAACTCAAAGGACAAATTAAAAATGTTCAATTTTTGTACTTTCTTTGCTTTTCAAGGGCGATGCAGCAGTTTCAACATTAATGCTGAAAAAGTTGACCAAGTAAATTAAGTCAAAATGGCCTTTACATTACAGACATTAAAGAGTGATTTGTGTTGATGTGAAGCAAAAATTTGTGCATTTAATAAGGTTTCAGGACAAAACAAAAATGAATATTTAAGGTAATATTGGTTTATCTCACTATATATAAATATATATTTGGAACTATTAGTAAATTTAAAATAACGAATACTACCAGGATGTAAACATAAACTGTATTTTGCAAATTAACTTAAAAAAGGCTAAATAAATAAAACCATAATATTAATAATAAAACATATCATTTAAACCTTTTTTTTTCTTCTCTAAAAGGTGGTTTAAAAGTCCAAAATCATGCATACACTCTTAATGGTCCTACAAACAGGCCCTTTCTGCTTTATTTAGATTTTGGGATGAAATATGACCTGGGGCAGTTAATGACAGATTAGTCATGACATTTCCCTAGGCGTGCTGGAGACAACAACATAACACAATTGCAATAAGATTAATTACACTATTTACTGCATGTTCCTCCTGAAGGCACAACAGAGTCCTTACCTTCAGCCACAGTGAGGAGATTTCCGAAGTCTCCCATGGCATTGTGTATGGGTGATGGTTCAAAGCTCTTGACATTGCCTAAAGTAAGGAAGGGTTCATAGTCTGTCGACAGATCAGCAAGGCTGAGGAGGTAGTGGCTCTGTTGAGTGTGCAGATTAGACCCTGATACACAAGTGTGCAGCACCTAAAACAGCAGAACAGTGAATTAAGTACACTGGCGATACACTACAATAAAAAAATAAATAAAACAAAATAAAAAAAAAAAAATATATGTGGGCCTAATACAGAACCCTGGGGAACACAAGAATATTTATTTAATAATGATCTGCATTTCTCGCTGTTGTAGACTGAATTACAAATACAAAATGTAATGCATAAGATACTAATGTCCTTGTTTAGATGTTAATGCATTTTGAAAGCCTAATGAGAATGCATTAAATAGCAAACTCTGTTTGGATCAACAACTCAAAGATTTCTTCAGCCGTGAAGATGCTCTTCTTGGCACTCCACTGAGATGCATTAAAAAGAAATCTGTAATAGATTGTAAAATTGTTGTAACACCCAGACGGTGTGGTTGAGCGCTACAGGGCCGCCATATGGAGATGGGACGATATTTACCATGCTAAGCCAGGAAACTCAGTGAGATGGGCTTTATGGGCTAATAATCTATTTCTCCAGTGATATGGGAGTGTATCGATGTGCAAAAACAGATGGCCATGGCTCTATTGGCTGGAGAAGATAAGACACAGTCCAGCACAGTTTATCACAGTGCCTGAACAGGTTTGCTCTGTTTGATTTAATTAAGGCTTTATCCCTTGGCTCATTCTCGAACACCGCACACTCACACAGCAAACAACCACCCTCTAAGCTACATAAACACAATCAGATATAAATTCATGTTGTCAAAATGCCTAAAAATAAAACCACATAACTTTAATTTTGCCACACAATTAACACCACGGAGCCACTAGTGCCATCTGGCTCAAATGGAAACTGCTGATAAATCAGAGGTATGGGTCACGGAAAGGTGTGATGGATCATATCTCCATGTAAATCAGTAACAGACCATCTTACAATGGACTTCAGTCGAGCCATATTTAATTTTTAAAGCAGATATTTTTAAGCCATAAACTGACTGCTTTTCCTGTAAGGAAACAAACTGGCATAGCATAAAACAGTCACATTGTGACAAGATGAGAGAAAAACTAAACTAATTCAGGACAATTCATTACTCTAAGTGTTAAACTAAATTGGCTGTTTCTGAGGATTCAACTTGATTTTCATTAGTCTATAAATGTAGTAAGTGACACTTCTCAAACTGTGCTGCATAAATGAACCAAGACTCAATAACATTAAAGGACAGTCATTACCAATTATTATTTGAGTAGTACTATAGGCTTGAGATGCTAATCATTATTTCTTGCACTTAACTGAGACACAACACGAGTACTGGTTTGCTGTCCTGATGAGGGTTATGTACATGTGTTCGTGCTAGACGCTATTCGGCTCTGACGAAATGGGAGATTAAAGTAATCCCAATGAGCATATAATAACTAGCGGAAAATGATGAACAGTCAAACGAGTGCAGAGGAAAACAAAGACCATTTTTTATTCTTCCCTTTTCCCCTGTGCAGCAGGTGCATTTTCTCTCATATGATGATGAACTGAATTCTTGAGTTCAGCATTCATTGGTAAGCTTATCAATCCAACAATGGGACATTTAAATAATTTGGCCATTTTTTTCTGGGAGCATGACATCTGCACAAAGGTCTGTGTCTGTCTGCATCTGCACAACAGGCCGAGACTAATATCTCATTTATTCTGTGCCCCTCAATGCCCTCTCATTAGTGTCTGATGACTAAATATGAGCTCTGAGGGGGCGAGTGCATTTATATTAAAACGCACATGCACAGGAATATTTCTGCTTTAATTTTAAGCATCTTACTACCTGTACCCACCCTGTAAATGTAGTCGAGTAGAGGGGCTTTCTGCGAGGCGGGGTCATCCAGCACTGGCATAGTGATGGGCTCCAGCAGGATGGAGAGGGGTACGGCCATGCACCAGTCCAGCAGGCACAGCAGTAGAGACACCATTAACTAGAGTGCAGGGAAAAAGCATTCGTTCAGACTACAAAACAATCAATAAACCTGCCATAGACAAGCTGTTAGGAAGGATGAACCAATGAGTAGAGAGACAGGATGAAGTGCTGTGTGCTACTAATTCTGGATTCCCATGTCCAACACTGCTTACACAAACAGAGATGTTTTGCTTGCTCACCTTTTTATCTGCCTCAACCGCTGAGTGTTCAGCACTGGGCAGAAGAAATGCTATGGTTGCTACAAAAATCTACAACAAACGAAAAGTGGAGATTAAGTAGGCATCCCTTACACATTACTTAACAGATGCATCATGCGGATGGAGACCGGTCGTACCTCTATAATTCTTTTGGGAAGGGACGGATCCAGTCTCTGTAAGTGCTGCCAGTGAGAAATCAGTAGCTGAAAGATGTCACAAGCCACATTGGCCACCACCTTATTTCCAAACTAAAAGACAAAATGACATTCGTTATCACATTGCATCGTGAAGAAAGGAAGAAATACATTTCATTTTCAGAATTCTATATAATACTAAGTAGATAAGATTATAGCTCAATTGGTAGAGCATTGCCATATCAAGGTAGGGTGTTCGATTCCCCAGGAACACATGATAGGTAAAAATTGATAGCCTGAATGCCCTGTAAGTCGCTTTGGATAAAGGCGTCTGCCAAATGCATACATTTAATAATTTTAATTTAATTTATTTAATTTACATTTTATAAAATATATATCTTTTATTAGACTTTTATACATTTAAAATGTAACAAGACATTTATATTTCAAATAAATGTCGTTCTTTTGAACATTCTATTTATCAAAGA
Organism: Carassius auratus; assembly: GCF_003368295.1. Classification (NCBI taxonomy): domain Eukaryota; kingdom Metazoa; phylum Chordata; class Actinopteri; order Cypriniformes; family Cyprinidae; genus Carassius; species Carassius auratus. The sequence goes on from NC_039284.1 coordinate 1,274,331, forward strand.
ATGCAAAACTATTAATTAGCACAACTTTCAACATTGACAATAAAAAGAAATGTTTCCTGAGCTTATAATCAGCGTATTAGAATTAGATTTCTGAAGGATCATGTGACACCGAAGACTGGAGTAATGATGCTGAAAATTCCATTTTAAAATAAATTACAATAGAAAACAGTTATTGTAAACTGTAATAATATTCCACAGGTTATACTGTATTTTGGATCAAATAAGCACAGCCATGTTGAGCATTAGAGACGTCTTTCAAAACAAACACAAAAAAATGTACCAATCACAATAACACCATTGAACAATAGTGTATTATAAAATATACTGAAAAATAAAGAAATGATTAAAACACGTTTCACTTGCAATTCGTTTTGAGAGCAATACAATTTCCACTTGATCAGAGAAAACTGTTTTACAGTTGTCCCCAATTTTTGTTAATATCATTTGGTATTAGTGATAATAGTATTATTGATAAAATATGGTATTTTTAATGTGATGTTGTAAAAAGGACAATTGCTATTTCTATTCATCACCCACTTATTTCACAGAGAAACATTGCTGGGTAGATCTCAGGTTAATGGACTGTGTCTACTCCCAACAGTTCAGCACATGCTTTTAGAGATGGAAACCCTGTTCCTCTGTTTATTTTGTCCTGAGCTGCTCTGAGTCAACATGAACAGGATGAGATCACCGCTGCATAAGCTAAGGGAACGAGGACACTCAAGATGGAAGTTAGCATTCGAAAATGAGTGGTTTTAAATGACTACATTTCAGACTCTCTTTTCAACTATACTGCAGTTTAACAGTAATACAGCTACTTACATGTGCTGACCGTTTGGAATTTCTTTAAAATCAATAGATTTGTGGTAACTTGATATGTTATGTTATACTGAAGTATCACGGGTGAACATTATATTTATTGTTTATTTACATATAAATAAAATTGATCAGGAAAAATACAAGCCTATTTGACCTGGCAAAACTAAAGGTTTTCCTTTGAAGACAATTCTATATAATCTTTGGAATTTCATGGCTGTCTTCAGAGACAAAGTTCAAAACTGGTAAATTACTAACTCAAATTAATCCAGCTAATGCAGGCTAGTAGAAGAGACTGATGGTGAAGAACAGATCAAATATATAATCACCTTCAACGTGACGCCCAGGACGTTAATGGCGTCTGTGACCTGAGGATGAGTTTCTGTCTGCCTCAGCTCCTCACACACCCACAGCCCCAGACTGCAGATCGCTACACACCTGAAACACATCGCTGTGGTTGCAATCATGCATGTCGTTTGAATGGGAACCAAATAAAATATCAAAAACGAATGCCAGATCACTCAGTGTCCTGGAGAACGGGGGGTAAGGAATGATCTGTGCAGTACCTGGCTCCTTCACATATCTCGTTGCGAGCCGTCTTCAAAAGGATGTTCACAAGATAGTCCTACAGAAAGAAAGCATGACCAAGACAGTTAATACTAATACAACTGATGATGTATATTAAGCCTAATCACCGGTTCAAGGTTCAGTCTTGTGAGCATGGTTTACATATTAGTACATCACATATTTAAAGGGTAGTTAAAACAAGTCATTAGAAATGAGTAATAAAACAAATGATTTGGTTAACTTTTGTAATGGCATACCTTCATGTCCTCTTTGCCAACTACGATATCCTCGGATCCAGGAACAGTCTGCAAAGAGGGGATCTGTTGATAGAGGTTAGGGAAGCACACCAGCGAACCAAGAACTGTCTGAGCCTCGACCCGTGGAGCCTGACATGAGCGTGAATGGAGAAAACACCAACATGAAGCTGTGCTCTTCTGTGTGTAGTGTAGATGCAGACTGACAGGACCAGTGGTACCTCAAAGGAGTCAGTGTTGAGGACACGAGCAGCCGCGGTGATGAAGTCTCCCACCAGCATGGTGAAGCCCGGCAGACCCAGGAAGAAGAAGCGTGGGGAGCACCACCTAATCATGGTGTTCAACACATCCTGAGCACATGAAGGAGCAGGGGGGAATAAACATTTCAATAATGATCATCTGTTGGGGAGCGGTGGATGAAGAACAAAAATCAAGTACTTGAACATGTAAGGATAAACAAACAAACAAAAAAACTATTACTGCAAGTAGTCCTTTTCAAGTGTGTATCGCTATCAGGCCCCATGCATCCCTAGTTTTTACATACAAATGTGTATATGTCCACTATGGGTTTACACAACCTGCGTAATTCACAAATAACTCAAGTATGTAATATGTATGTCGATATGTACATCTCATAATCATCAATAATAAAATCCAGAATGAGTAACACGAACTCAATCTCAACACAAGAATAAAAAGTCAGACAGACATGAACAGTTCAGTGCCTGGCTAACTGACTCACTTTGACTGGAGAAGTTGTTCAGATCCATTCACAAATAAATCATCGACTGTGATTTGGTACAGATTCATAATCACAGCTGGCACATTGCTATTTTTTTTAATTGCGTTTCTTTTTTTAAGTGGGTGTCAATTTATTCACTTCTAAATAATGAGGAACCACATTTTTTTATGAAATGTCAGGCAGTGAAAGTGTGCAAAAAACAAATAAAAATAATTACTGCAATAAATTAAATTGGACACATTTGAAAAATGTACAGTACTGACAGATTCAAACTCCGGTTTAAACCACATACAACATTTGGAGGCACAATCTCTAGACTTCTTAAGTTATCTGCAGGTGTGAATCATTACATAACTCTTTATAAACCACCAACCACTTCTGCCTCTCTCACATTCGTTTTTTAAACCACTGTGCCATGTGCACAAACAAACAAATGCATAAACACGGCTGCTCCGTCACGGCCAGATTTGTCATTCTTAATTGAATCCTTTGTGAACGCTGTCAGATGAAGAAAAACAAAAACAATATAGACAATATTCTCCTGCCGAGAAGGAGATGTGAAATTGGTGGAAGCGGTGCATCTGCAGGGACATTTTACCCTCATTCTGCAATAACTGACCTTTGCAATGCTTAGCAACCAGTCGTAATTAAGCGCCACCAAACTGCTGTGTGATTATCCAAAAAGAGCATTTTGGAGGAAGCGGCAATTCTGCAAAGCGGGACTATTATGCAGCGGTAGATACAGCAAGCACAATCTGAATCCACAGCATGTGTGTCTGTGACAATTAAACATGGCCAAATGGTTTAAAATTGTCAGACCAGTGCAAGGACATTTATATGTACAGACACATGGGTGAATGTGCCACGATTGGTCCTTTCCATCTGAAGACTCTAGATCGACTGCAGCTCTTAGACAAATACCTCAATGTGTGACCGCTACATGATTCCAAACGATGGAGGTGAAAATCTATGTGCTGATGGTCAGTCTGTATTTATTAAATCCAGCCGCTAGCCAGTAACTCCTGTTAGCAGTGCTCTTTTGTTGACTTTCCTGTTCCTTTAGCGGTGCATAAAGAAAGGTTTTATCATTATCTACAGCTTCAGTGTGATCAGGGTTCCTGCACAGATAAATTTCATAGCACAGTTTCTTTTAAACAATAAAATGTATTATACATCAATAAATATTGACGTATGAATCACTCAAAGGGTTTTTATATGCTGGTAATTCTGTTTGTGAACCAGCCACATTCTACTGATATAAAATCACCATAAAATTAACACTGCTCATTTATTAATATTTTATGATGCAGTGTTAATTAGATTCACATCATTATTATTTAGAGTAAATATGTGCCCATTAATCTTCAGTCAAATACATTAATGTCCCATCTTCCTCACAACAGCATCTCTTCTCTGATGAAGGCAGAGCAATAACTTCAGATCTTTCTTTCCAATATCCTGCCAGTCAACCATTTAGTTTGCACTTTCTACAGTCTGAAGGTCAAAGACAAGTCCCACCCTTAGGCAGGTCATAATGTGAATTTTTAAATTAATTTTCAGACCGCTTTAGTTCCCGAACTAAATGTACAGTACTAAAGTAGTGGGAAGATTTTGCGAGAACTATTTCCCAGTATGTTAACAACAATGTTAACAAAGAAGAATGATGTTAAAAACAGGAGGATGGAGGACACTGTGATCGGAGCTGTGTATTTGTTGTGTATCACAGGTTTCACAATAATGGAGATGGTATGTCGACGTATACGTAAAGCGATTGAAAGAATCTCAAACTGGCAGTTCTACATTTGCTACAAATTCCTGCACTTCAGCGTCCGTCAATCTATCGCTGTTCATCATACTTGCAAAATAAGTTGACACAACGTTTAAATAATTTTTACACAGCCTTTAAACTCATGGCGTGTGTGGGCATTTTCAAACGCGTCTGGCCAATCAGTGTCTACTTACGTCATGGTTAGTACCAGTTATGCTGGCTAGACCCACCTCTGAAGAAGGAGTTCATTTGGTTCTCGAAAAAGGCAGTCCGGTACTAAAATCACACCCAGTTCTGGCGATAATGCCAGTGACATCACACTGTTCAGAGAATCAAAACGGAAGGTCTAATGAGACTGATTTGGTTTAATGGGGACTAAAAAATAAATGGGTGGATTTTTATCATCGTAGAGTGTTTGCATTCACATACCGGCAACACAAATTCATCTCCAAACTTTTGCATAATAGGTGCCCTTTAACTTTAACAGCTGCATCAAGTGAGTGGTAAAGCAGAAGTGATGCACTTCTACAATCCCGCTCATGATGTTTCTGAACTCTGTCTGGTCTGAGACTTTAAGCCAACAGTGATACAAATCCAATGTGTAATCGACACACAAAAGTTTGTAGATCCACAAAAGTGGCAAAAAGCACTTTCGCTGCCTTTTCTGTCCAATCTCCATTGCAGTTCAACATCCAGGGAGCTCTTATTTTTTGACCAAATTAAAAGAAACAGAAATGAAGAGAGTGGCACTCCATGGGACGCAGTGCAGTGCCAGCACACACCCCTGGAGATCTGAACATCATCAAAACCAAAATAATAATCAAATAATAATCTAATTGTAATTAGCGATAAAACCTATAGGAAAACAAGTTGAATGTATATTAGTCAAAATCAGATCAGTCTAACACTCTTTTGATGATTCAATAATGTTTCTTTGTGAATATTTAGGAGAGAAGCACTGTATCACTTACAGAACCAGGCTGCTTTACTGAGCCTTTACTGCATTCACAAGAATGAAAGACTGTTGCACCATCTAGTGGTCAACTGCATAATATTTTTTTACATATATTCTTTTTAAAGGGATATTTCAGGTTAAATACTTAGGCTTAAGTTCTACAGACAGAATTTGAGAATGAAAACGATACAGCAATGCATTTTCAGTTTGACGCACATGTGTCTAAACCCATCTTTATTGATGGATGTACTTTTTCTTGATGAGTATGATTTATTAATTCCTCTGGAGCTTCCACAAGTCCTATGCCAAGTCCCTTCCTGGTGTGCATGTATATCTCTCCATATATATGCTTATAATCGATAAACAGAAGTGTAAAACCAAGAACAGAGCATAAGCAGGTTTAATAAAACACATGCAGGATCAGCTGTACCTGATCGTCGCTGGTGAAGCCTTTGTGCATGACGTGGTAGAGGTGCACCAGGAAGTCACTGTTGGGCAGCACGTCCTGATGCTTGGTCATCATCTCACAGATCAGCTTATACGCCTGGAGCTTCCCAGCCTTGAACTCTGACGGCAGCATGGTAGCCTGAACCATACATCACAAGTCATTCAGTTTTCAATCTGCCTATTCTGATTCAACACAAAAGGTCCAGAGTAAATACAGTAAAGCATGCCCAAATTAGCATATGCATGACATCACTGGGCTGTATTTGCATTCGGCCTAGTACTGTACATCTGTTTGCTCCTCTCCTACACACTGTGCTTATTTAATACAGATGAATTCCCAATAAAGGCCAGTTCACACCAAGAATGATAACTATAAAGTTAACTATAATACCTATATAAGCCTCCTCAACAGTGCATGGTAATGTTCTATTGCAGTTCTGCAATCTGCAACTTAAAATACTTCAAAGTCAGGAGGATTCTGATTGGTCGCCAATTATTTTTATCAATCATCAGCTGGAAAAAATAACAATTCTGAAAGTTCCTCTATTTCGTTATGGTCATAGTTCTGGTGCGGACTCCACTCAGTGGCTTTTCTTTTAGATTTAGAAAGACTATTAAAGCTATATCTGTATTGTTATCATCCTGTTCTACTATACATCTTGTTACCTTGAAGAGCCAGGAGGCCAGCATGCGCAGAGGAGGGATGAACAAGGGTCTGGCCACGGCTGTGTCTGCATCCACTCTGATCCCGAGATTATCTCTGATCTGAAACAGGAGTTTAGGAAAGAGTTCTTCATCATTTAGTTTCTACGGTACCTGTGAACCAGACTTTGCCGAGCACGGAGGGAACCTGCCTTGGCCAGCTTGTGCCAGAGCTCGTAGAGATAACTGAAGACCTTGGCGTGGATGCGGGCACAGCGGATGCTGTTCACATCCCCCAGAATCCCCAAGATCCTCCTCCAGAGGACGAAGGCAGAGTCTGCGTGCCAACCGGTCAAGCTGCCGCCGGCGATGATGCTGACGTCATCGGCCAGAAACTCACTGCTGTCTGCAAGGAAGAGCAGACACACCGAGTGAGTACATCACTTTGAATACGACTTGAAAGAAGATTGATTTTGGCTAAAACAGATGCTTTTTTTAAATCGTGTTCAAATCTGATCCTCAGGCTTTTGATTAAAGTTAATTAGTTCATCTCTCAATCATCATTATATTGCACTGCATTATATGTTTTGAACATAAAACTAAGCATTTAAATATTCTCTTACTAAAGATATATATATATATATATATATATATATATATATATATATATATATATAATATAATATATGACTTATATTTACATTGTTTTATGTAAGTATCTGCTATAAAGATATCATTGAATTACATTACAAGCAGAATTTCATCGTACTTTTTGGTCATAAATATTAGCATCTGCACCAAAAAGCATAATTTTGCTCAGTTTGCGTCTGAAGTATGAGCTCCACAATCTCTCTTCATCATACTGTATGAGCCATACAATCGAAGTAAAATAACTTGTATTGTACCTTCTGAAATCACTGCAAAAAGCTCTTCCTTTGGGTTTGTACGTCTTGCTTTTTAGTTCAAATATCTAAAGACTCTTAAATCAAGACACATTTACTTGAGGAAGTCTCGTTTCATGAGAAAATAATGAAAATGAAGTGAGATTATGATTAAAACATGAGCAAATATTTGCCAGTGGGCTCAAAGAAGAAAAAGAAAGTTTGAGGATGTTTTATACTCAATTGACAGATTTTTGTTCTTGTTTTAAGCATTAAAAATGAAATAACACAGAAACGTTAGCCAGAGACAGCAGGCTAATGAAGACAGGAATGGGAGCTCCAAAGTTTAGGCACAGTCAAAATAAAAGACATGTTCTGACACATCGGCCAAACAGAAATCAGACAAGGCCAATAATAAAAGATATAAATACAGCCAAATACTACTAAAACTAGTTTTAATGCATGTTCCTTTCCATGAAGAGCATTTGAAATGAGTTTTATGAGGTTTAATTTTGGTTAAGATGTAGTCTTAGAAGAAAGCTGTCTATGTGAAGGTCTGGAAACACGTTTCCTTCGGTGGATGGAGGCAGAGTGAAGAACACAAAAGATGAGGTTGAGAGGATGAGTGCAGTACCCAGACGGTGAGGCACATTCACGGCATCCTCCAGGAGCTGAGGGCCCTCACAGCAGCCATGAGGCAGGAGGAGAGCCGGAGACACTGGGGGACAATCAGACCCTACACAACAACACAGTGATGGATGGAGGGTGCTGGAGTCACATTCACACAAACACACTTAACCACACATAAGACACAACAGCTGATCCTGATACAATCATTGAATCATCAGTAGCATGTATGAACCATTCACATTAATCTCATGTGTGTGATGAAATGTCTATTTGTAATGTTTATCCTGCTGCTGTACAATCACCTTCCAGTGTAAATCTGTTACATGTTTCCAAACAGGAAATTAATGACAAAATCCCACAGATGCTGCTGTATTTAGCCCGGACTATTCTGTGCATCATATGATGTCCCGCTGAGTCATACTGAGTCATACGTCATACTGAGACCAAAGAAAAGGGCAACAATAACAAGAACCTCAGGAACACCGCAACTTTCAAACACAGAGTCATGTGGCAGCACTTTCTGCTTTGGGTTGACAGCGATGGGACACATGGGTGTTGGGCAGGATCAGAGTTGAGAGGGGATGAGCTGTGTTGAGTTCTGGTACCTGCCAGTGCTTCAGTGTGACTGAGCTGGAGGCTCCTCTGGCTCACTGTGTCCTCCTCGACCGCATGCCGCACCGCAGCATCCTTCAGATAACCATTAGACGTCTCACTGCTCACACTCTCACCTGACAGAAGAGAGCTTATACTGACACTCATATTTATCACACGGCTCTAAAAAATACTTGATTCTAACACTCAGTCACAACATTTCACGTTCTCTTATTTCTGATAATGCACATCAGAACCAACACTGCATTACACACAGTTGTTTTGCTTTTTTATATAAATTAAAATCAAACAGAACTTGGGGATAGATAGATAGATAGATAGATAGATAGATAGATAGATAGATAGATAGATAGATAGATAGATAGATAGATAGAAAATGTTAATTTTTACATTATTGTTATTATTATTATTATTATGGTCAACAACAAAGCAAATAAGAATACAAGAAAGCAAGAAAGATAAACAGTATTTCTGTAAAAAGGAGAGATCGCTGGACAGAGCTCACTTTTCTCCCGCAGTTTAATTTTCAGGAATGTTGGCGCTCCGTCTGCTGGATAATCCAGATCTGTTGGACTGCTGCTCCGCTGGATCAGAATCTGAGGATATCCACAAAACTTCAATAAAATTAGCATTTGAAGAATCCTTTACTGAATCAAATGCAATGCAACGTTACTGACCGTGGGAGCTTCGCTCTCTCTCTTCCCTGTAGAGCTGCTCTCTGACACAGACTCATCTCTCTTCTGACCTGCATTTCATACCAGCACTTATCAGAAATCATGCTGCCTGTGATTTTCAAGCAGTTGGCTAATATGACCACTGTGCAAACAACCCACTGCATATATTTTCATGTTACCACCGCTTTGGCCAAACATCACAATATGGCTCAGTGTCATTTGCAGAAGGATGAGATTTCTTTAAATAAGTATACAGTCTATCTGCATTTCAAAGCAATTTGTAAACCTGCTTTCATAGAAACTGCAGTTGTCCACAAAAATAAAAGCTCTTGAACATGAATTTCTAGACTTGTTACAGAATAATATTTTTTACATTTACATTTGTTTTACAATGCTGTTGAATTACAATAGTTATACACTGGCATACGGAAGTTTAGGAACCCCTTGCAGAATCTGTGAAAATGTGAATCATTTTCAAAAAATAAGAGATCATACTAAATGCACGTTGTGGTTTTTATTTTGTATTGTCCTCAGTAAGATATTTTACATAAAAGATGTTTGCATATAGTCCACAAGACAAAAAAAAAATGCAGAAATTATTAAATTAAGCCAATTCAAAAGTTTGGTTCTTAATACTGTGTTCTGTTACCTGATGATCCTCGACTGTCTTTCTGTTTTGTGATGGTTGTGCATGAGTCCCTTGTTTGTTCTGAACAGTTAAACTGAGCAGCGTTCTTCAGAAACATCTTTAAGGTCCTGCAGATTCTAAGTTTTCCTACTTCTTTGCATATTTGAAACCTTTCCAGCAGTGACTTTATGATTTTGAGATCCATTTTTTTTTACACTGAGGACAATAGAGGGACTCAAACACAACTATTTAAAAAGATTCAAACATTCACTGATGCTCCAGAAGGAAACAAGATGCATTAAGAGCTGGGGGGTGAAAACTTTTGGAATTTGAAGATCAAGGTAAATTGTACTTAATTTGTCTTCCGGGAAACATACAAGTATCTTCTGTTGCTTACGAAGGGCAGAACTAAATATAAAAAATATATATATATATATATATATTTCAACAAAATAAGAAAAAATTGACCATCTTCATCGAGTTCAAAAGTTCTTAATGCATCTTGTTTCCTTCTGGAGCATCAGTGAACGTTGAACCGTTTTTAATAGTTGTGTTTGAGTCCCTCTATTGTCCTCAGTGTGATAAGATGTATCTCAAAATCATACAGTTACTGCTGGAAAGGGTTCATATATGCGAAAGAAGCGGTCAACTTAAAGATTTTTCTGAAGAACAGTTCTCAGTTTAATTGTTCGGGGCAAACAAGGGACTCATGCAGAACCATCACAAAACAGAAAGACAGTCGAGGATCATCAGGAAACAGAACACAGTACTAAGAACCAAGGGTTCACAAACTTTTGAATGGGGTTATTTAAATGATTACATTTTTTTTTTTTTTTTGTCTTGTGGACTAAATGTAAACATATTTTATGTACAATATCTTACTAGGGACAGTACTAAATAAAAAATAACATGCATTTTGAATGATCTCTCTTATTTTGTTAAAATTATTCACATTTTCACAGATTCTGTAAGGGTTTCCCAAACCTTCTCATGCCACTGTATATTTATGGTCTTAGGGATAAAAAAACAAAAAAACAAAATACACATTCAAAAGCACTGTACTATTCACCAAACAGGTTAATTTCTACACCCCTTCAGTCATGAGTCTGTTATTGTGTGTAATGAGTGTGATTGTGTGGGTACCTGGGAAGGTGTCTGTGATCTGCTGTGTGATGTCAGAGGTGCTGCTGCTGCGGGGCAGAGGACTGTCTCCATCCCCCATCTCACATTCAGACAGCTGACACTCCTCCACATCTAGTGGACAAACACACACACACCGTCACCAAAGCTGCACCTGACCCCATCACCATGCTTATCAGAACTCACAAGAAACAAACATCTATTCATGGCCCTCGACTTGTTCAGTGTTTTCATACTAACAGGGCAAGCATGCATCTTAAACTGTGGTTCAATAATTAAGTGGAGGGCACTAATGGAAATCACCTTTTGTATTTGCATGATGATAGAGAATCAAATAAAATAAGTTATATAGTGTGCTTATACATTGGCATTTTATTAACTGCAGCTTTCCATTTAGTCTGTGAGGGATTCAATCTCATTGGTTGTCTACAAAGCTTGCATACTCCTGCAAACACACTGGAGTTAAAACTAGATGCTCCACATGCTTATAGAGACACTCTTTAAATCAGTTCTTGGAGCGTAAATGAATGTGCGAGTGTTTCCATTAGTGCTCTCTGCACTTCCTCTGCCAGTCTGGAATGAACGGAAAATAGAAGTATCCTAATAAAAACAAAACCAATTACACAGTGCATTATCTGCCCTTTTCCTGGCTATGCTCAATCTTAAATGAAAGCAGATGACGCCAAGACAGAAAACAGGAAAAGAAAGTTCGGTGATGGAGACAGGAAACAGGAAGTTACCTGAGAGTCTGTGAGAGCAGTGAGAGTTGTGAGAGATACCAGGTAAGAAAGAGCTGACAGTGTGGAGCAGCATGGGCACACTCTTAGTGGCCGGCAAAGCCTCACAGAGATGCACACAGTTGCTGATAGACTGACTTCGCTTAGCTGCTCACAGAAGCAGAGGAGAGAGAGAGAGAGAGAGAGAGAAAGAGAGAGAGAGAGAGAGAGTTGGGGAAGAGGATCAATTGCATTCTACAGCTGTGGTAATAGCAAGACAATTTATGAAAGGTGAAGCGGGTCATTTCTGTGCAGCCAAACTCACACACCTCTGGCTGAGCCAATATTTAGGCTTCAGAAGTCATCAAATGTGTGTGCACTAGTAAAGACTATTCTGTAAGAATCATAAACTTTTGTTGATCACACGGCTTATTTTCTGCAATAATCCAAAAGCCAATGGAAAATCCTAATGGCTAATTGAATGGAATAAGGGTGATGCTGGTTTAATCGGCCAAAAACTTTATGTTACTGTGTGGGGAATGACGGCTTGAAAACACCTTACTTAAAAATGTCTCTGCATTTTAACCTGGAAGAGGAGACAGTATTTTAAAATCCTCAGAAATGACACACTTCAAATTTAAATGAAGAGCATGCTGTTCCCAACCCTGCATTAACACACACACACACACAAAAAGGATTGTCAATGAGTGTTTTTTTTGTTTTTCTCGGAAATGTCGATAATGTACTTTAAAACTGACATCAAAAGGGAATAAAGCTAAACAATGTTGGAAAATACAAAAAAAAAAAAAAAAAAAAAAAATGCTAGTTGTCCAACAAGCAAAACTTCTGTAAAACTTCATATATTTTAATGGAACCAAATGGGATCTGAAAATTGCAAATATGTACTCTCCACTGGAAATAAATACAGGCTTCCAGTCAGTCTTTCATCAGGGAGAGTGGAAAGGCGGCTTTGTTTGACACAGGCGATTCAACAGTCTACAAATACAAGAAAACAGTTGAACGACTTCTACCAAATAGAACAAAATAGAATGAATCTTCTCAAGTGTAAGTCCAATCGCTTAAAGTAACACTACACACCTTTCCGATCTTCAAGCTCCACTGATATATCAGTCATGTCTCTGTAGGATTCAGGGTTGCCAAAGTATGAGCAATAGTAACAGTGAACGCCAACACACAGACTAAAATGCAGATTCTGCTTCACAACTTCATGAAGCCACAACCTGAATGAATGAATGCTGCAAGTCTTTGTTCTGTAAAGAGCTTTTTCGCCAACAATCGATTGGTATTTTGAAGTCAAACAGAGGACACACTTTGAGGATTTCAACCCGCGCTCTCGTACGGCTCATGGCGTCCTTTGATACTCAATCCGTAAGAAGGAAATATGAAGCACATTATTTCAAGTTTGCTCTGCCAGCTCTGATAAGACCAAATATACACATTGTGTTTTGTTGGCCACTCATGTCACGTCTGGAGAAGAGCCGTGAAAGCGGAGCGCTCTATTATTCCCTCTACGGCGTGCTTTAATTACCGCCTTTTCTTTCCAGATTACATCGCTTTCGCCGAGTTACCTATTTATGCATATTAATGAGCATTAATTACGCTCTTAATGAAACTATCAAAAACAGGCAGGCAGTTTGATGAGGCGGCTCTCCTAACGAGGAGGGAGGACACTGGGCTGTTTGAAGATCAATGTAGGAGAAATCCAATTAGGCAAAAGAAAAGCCACGTCGTTTCATGTGCGCACACACACCATCGAGGATGTTTCTGGGGGCGGCGTGTGTGAGAGGCGTCCTTCAGTCTCAAACACATCTGCTCCAAACTCAACAAGCTCTCCACCACAACGAGACACAATCATCTCCAAACCAGGAAAGATTCAAAGGGAAATATTCATGCGCATGTGCATTTAAGGAGACAAAGAGACAGAAACTTCATGTTTGAGCGCCAGCTGAACTCTAATACTAATTCAGGAACTGAAGCGACTAGGTGACTGTGCTTGTGTGGGTCTAGTCTTGAATGGCTTCAGTTCCACTTCTTCTAAACATGTGGACAGCAAGAGAAAAATGCATCAACTCTACACTGTGGATGGAATTGTGGAGTCAGAAAAATGTACAACAAAATGAGAAATGGCACGGAATTTGGCAAATTTTGGATGAATAAATGAAAAATAGAGCAGTACATTAAATCCAAAAGTGTTAAACTAGTGGCATGTGTGATATACAGTATGAAGTCTGCATGTTCTGCGTGTCTCCGTGAGAAGAAGCGCCACAGTATATCTACAACAAATATTCAAGCTTGAAGCAACTGTGACAGAAATACATTACAGTATTGTACAGTTCACTTCTCAAAGTATTGAAATTAAAATGATTAAAACTAGTTTTTATGGAATATCACGCATTTTCCTCCGTGTTTCAATTTAAACAGTAAACCTCTGTTGTGCAGAACTTTGCAAGTCCAAAAAAAAAAAAAATAGTTTTATGCCTGTATTTGTTTACCATGGTTATTGATAATGAATTTGCATTAAATGATAAACAGATGACACAAAATGTCTATGGATGGGGGGTGGGTATATATTAGGTTTGGGTTAAAAAAATCGTATATCATATATATATGATTAAATTGCGAATTCATATAAAATGTTATACATGGCTTTTGATTATTACAATTTTATCAATCAAAATAGGATTCAGAAAAAAAAAAGTAATCGAAAAAACAACAACATTAAAAAACAAGCAAAAAAAAAAAAAAAAACTTCTACATTGGTCAAATATATTTGCAATTATGTAAGTAAAACAAAGCAGTTGTAGGCAAAGCTCCCTGCAGACATGTGAGATAGGAGCATTTCTGAGTCCTGCAGATGAACTCGAACCTGAAGCTTTCTGCCTGACGTTGTTGCGAGCTTTCTCCACAGCAGGAGCTCCAGTGGTGGTGGCACTGCGAAACCTCATGGGCTCCTGAGCGCCCACCTGATCTCCAGAGCTCCTCCAGCTCAAGGAGAACGGCCGCGCTGCATCTGTGGACTTCTGGGAGTCCTGCATCCCTCCTGAAAAACACACACTCAATATTACTATTATTATTATTACTGTACCTGTCTCTGATTTAAACTCCACATATCCTAATTATTCCTGCAAATGAGTTTTTAATGTTCCTAGAAATCCAGGTGTAAGATTATTTTTAATAAGAACATTAACATATGATATGCTTTATATAGACACTTTTAAGAATGCATGACTCTAAATTAATGCATTAATAATGCTTATTTTTTCATTTATTATTTGTGAATAAATCAAAATATACATTTTGCAAACGCTTTAAATCTTATTTTTAGTTCATTTGAATTTTAGAGTAACAGTTACTCAAGACTTGACTGCATTATTTGAAGAGTCTACCCCAAGTCAAAAGTCAGAAACATATTTTTCCTACAGGCTTTATCCATTCCATGTCATTCACACACACACACACCCCTGCCCCGCTGCTTCTTCTCCTTCTGCTCTGAGAGTTTGTCGAGCGGTAGGTTGTGGAGGTCCAGGCCGTAGACGTGACGGGCCAGTACTGCAGTGAGAGAGTCCATGATGCTGGCCCACTCGAACACCAGCTCCTCCCAGTGGCTGAGAGAGGACAGCACAGCCAGCAGATCGTCCCACAGCTCACGAGAGATGAACACGCTCAGGTTTGACCGAACCCACGCCACGAAGATCGTCTGCCAACGACAGCAGCACAACAACCCATATCACCTACATCATCATCATACGCAACGATAACAATAAAGTATTACACAGGGTAAAACATCCCACTGCCATTCCAATGTTTAAAGAATGTTAGCTCCGTGTTCTAGCTTTAAAAGCATTCTTCAAATCAATTTTGCCATACAAAAACATGTATTCTGCTATTCTGTTCTACCTCTGGTTGTGAACTGAGTAGATAAAAATGGCTTTAATGCACCTTTTAACAAACTTATGCATATGTTGAACTCTTTTAGCTGTTATGTGGTGTATGATTAATGTTTAACAGGTTAGCTATTTTGAGAATATGCTTGAGCTTGATAAGCGTTATTAGAAACCCTAATACGTTGCCTGTAAATAGTGTTTTCTTCAGCCAGTTGAAGGCACAGTATTGTATGTGTGCACATGATCAGGATGGTACCCCCTCTGGAAAACCCCTGTGGTGTGTACGAAGCCATGGGTTGTTCATGTCATACTCACTTTGAAGAGGATGCTGGCCAGGCTGTGGGCGAACGTGTCTTTCCTTTGGTTCTCCTGTGGCCTCTTCATCACTGCTTCTGTGATCCTCAGTAACACCTGCAGCAACTGCTCCCTAGAATCATACGACGCACACAATCAGCTGAATGTTTGTGAACCAGAGCAGAGCTCTACTGAGGTTCAGTGCCTGACCAGGTGGGGCGGTTCATGTTCTGCTCCATGATAATGTGACGGTAGACGCTGAGCACAGCTCTGCACACCTCCAGCTGGTTCTCCAGCAGCTTGGGCACATCCTGACACGGCTCCAACAGGAACACGTTGGCAGAGTTTGTCAGGAACACCTGAGAACACATTAAACAATTCACTCTCAACTACACAGGACACAGAAGTTTGGAATAGTTAAGATTGTTTAACTCTATTGTTGCCTTGAAATACAGTTACTATTTTTGTATTGGGGCCCCATTAATTCCAAAAAAAAAAAAAAAGCCACACAAAACCTATAATATAGCTATTGTAGCTTGACACAGTTTTTTTTTTTTTTTTTTTTTTTTTTTGTCTGGACTACTTGTTCACTGAGTAGCAAATAACTACAAGAAAGTATAAATATTATCTGACATTGTACTTAATCTTAGTAGTATTAATTCATTTCTACTTAATTGTGAAGGTAAACTGGGTTTCTCACACTTCTTTTCAGTGCTGCAGTGTTGTCTTATAATTAAAATAGTAATAATAAGACTGTGACTGGGAAACTTAAACAGATCAAGAAATTTCACTGTTTAAAGATTCATTGATGTATAGAATGTTTAAAACTTTTTTTAAAAACTTTTTTTTGTATCATTGTTAATGTCTTACAAGTCTTAATAGTAGTAGTAGTAGTACAAATTAAAAAAAAAAAAAAATCCAAAATAATAATTAAAAAAATAAATAAATACATAAGTTAATAAATTAATCAAATTAATTAATCAGCACAATCATTTCAACATAGATAATAATAAGAAATGTTTCCTGAGCAGATCAGCATATTAGAATGATTTCAGAAGGATCTGAAGGATTAAAACATATTCAGAAAGAAAACTGTTCCATTACATTGTAACCATATTTCTGTGAGATGAGAGGGCTGGTGTGTTTGAGCACCTGGAGGGTGGGCTGGACGCCCGCTTTCACGTCCTGCTTCTGTTCTTCGGTCAGACAGCCTCTGCTGATGGCATTGCTGAAGGAGTAAGTGCGCCCCCAACTGGACGAGCGTTTGTGTCCATGAGTCTCCAAGACCTGAAGGATTGATCCAGAACAGGTGAGTGGGAATAACTTAATGAATCAGCATGAAAAGCAGTTTTTTTCATCACATGCCTGCACGTGTGCACTGTCCGTCTCAGATATGAGGTGCTCTTCCTCTCCATCTTCCTCCGGGCTTGTCCTCTCTGGATCAGCCATGAAATTGGGCTTTTCCTGCAGAAACCACCTCCGGTAGACTTTGATCACCTTGTGAGTGGCAGAAGCTTCACAGGCCGGCAGCAGGAAAGCCTAATGATGACACAGAACAAATGATGCACAATTTTTACAAGTTTCTTCTTCTACAACAGGGACTTTTGAACTGTTAGACCCTCACGCAACAAGTTTTAAACATGCTTTATAGATTGCATGTGACTACACTAGAATAAACATGTTCTTTATTCTGATTCACATGAAAACTGTAATGATTCATCAAAATAAACAGACAAAATAATTCTCCTGAAGTAGTCTGATTCTGGCCACAGGATGGCAGCAAATGACAGAACATCTCAACAAAAGTTTCATTTTCTGATACAAATCATCAATTCATTAATGAATTGCTCAATTCACATGTATGTATTATACAGTGGCTCCAAGACATGATTGTGCGTGTCTACATACTGATGCTGATCCTGGTAAAATCCACATACTGTTTACTAACTATGAAGGATGTTAAACATGCACTGTAAGGAGATGCAGCACTCATATTTAATTAAATCATAGGTTTTTGAAGTTTAATAATAACATTAGGTTCTATTCTGCTTTTCCATCCTCAAGCTTAAGACCTCTTAAAATGATAATTAAGAGATTTGTGATATAGCATATCCATATCATGACATATGCATAATAAGCATTTCATTGTGAGGCAGCAAACAATACCCCTGGACAAGTGTCCAAATATTTATTAGACTCACTGTATCTATAACCAAGTCGAACATGATACATGGTGTAAGCTACAGACTGGAGCACTCAGTGTCTGACCTGATGGAAGACCTCGTTGACGAAATTGATGTTGTCTCGTGTGGAGAGCAGGGTGGCCTGCACCATGTCGTAGACGGGGCGATGCTCCTCCTCGATGCTACACAGACTGGAGTTACTGCCCCGGCGGTCCGACAGCGTGCTGCTGTTCGAGTGACTCTTCTCCTGGTCCACAGGACCGTCGGGCTCCGAGTCTGTGCTCTTCTCCTGACTGATCCCAGCTGCAGTCACAGTCTGAACACAAACACAGTGTCTTACAGTAATGACACGCTACAGTTTAGAGTGGTAATATTTAGTAAGAATGACTTCACCAATAAAATAAAATAATTAAACCGTGGAAAAGTGTCTACACGGCTTGGGAAAACACATACTTGCAAGAAAATAAATAGATACACAATCAATTTTACAGAGTTTGTGAGGCAATAGTTGTAATGCAACATGTTACATAATCCAGTATATGAGAAGAGAAACCTCATCACATTTGAGATGCAGAACAATCCTTAAAAAAATACATTTTGCCAACCATTTTGTATGCTTATTAGGGTTGGGTATCGTTTGGGTTTTATTCGATACCGGTGCCATTTTGATACTTTTAAAACGATACCAGTGCCTTAACGGTGCCTGAACCGATACATTTCGATAAAAATAAATAAATAAATACATGAAGTCTAGAAAGGATAACATTAAAGAACATTACAAATATTTAAAATAAATACATAGCTTTCACCTTGGATGCTCTCATTTCCCAAGTTGCGCTTCCCTCGATCTAAGGCTAATAAATGTATTTCACGATCTGGGTCATTATTTAATACAAAAGCACACTTAATGTTTTTACTGTATCTCTGTCACTCACTCTGATATTTAGTTAAAATGAGTGCTGTCTGTCACTGTCTTTAATCAGTTCTGTGAATTACTGTATGGTCAGTCTTTATAAAGTAACAACAATGTCATTAGTAAAGTACAGTACTGTGCAAAAGTCTTAGGCAAATTAGTATTTTCACCCCAAAAAAGGGTTTTAAGCAGGTTATTTACATAATTTGCTTTAGTATGTCAGTAGGAAATATCAGTTTACATTTCCAAACATTCATTTTGCCATTAATTTTAATAATAATCTAGTGAGATTGACAACAGACTGCCTAAGACTAAGACCTTTGCACAGTAGTGTATGTGTAAAGTACATATAATTAGATTAAGTATATTTAAATAAATGTAATTAAAGTATGTGTTCATATGTGATGAGGGCTCGATTTTCACTGGAGGAAACAGCTGTGGTGTGATGAACGGTGAACTAACTAACTAAATGAATGAATGAATGCATGAATGATATATGCAACCTAGATTTTACTTTATCACAACACGTGAAATTACTCAGTTAAATATTATTGTTAGGGGGTTGACAGCCAGTGGCATGGAAAAGTAGCACTTGGAACTTCTGCTTTTGTTTTAGAAATAGCAGAATTAATTTTCCAAACGAGTTTCAATTTAGAAAACCTGTATTTCCAGTTAATGAGTATGCTGTCTCAGAAGATGTGTCGCTGACAGTGATCCTCCCACCTGGATGATCTTAGGAAGCACCTCTCCTCCGTTCTTAGAGCTGCTCGTGGCCGAGTTCACATACTTCTTCTCCAGGAAGAAGTTAACGAGCCACGTGATGAAGGCCACGCGAGGAGCCAGATACTGATCCCTAGTGCAGTATGTGCTCTCACTGTTACGAGTCACACGGACGTACAGGGGCTTTGGTCTGTGAAGGGGAAGATCTGAGAGAGAGAGAGAGAGAGAGAGAGAGAGAGAACCAATACAAAATTAAAACTACAATATTGGCATAATGCATATATCAAGCTGCAAAAGGCAGATGCACTGTGTGTTTTAGAGTGAAGAGCAGCACTGTGTTCAATTACATGTGCTGTTTTCAGCATCTCATTCACTGTGAATGCCATTACACATTTATTTGTCCTCTGTGTGGCAGTTATGCTTTATTTTTACAATACCATAATTCCTACCACTTAATGTGGACAGTTGATTACATCATTTTATTAGATCTGTAATAAGAAATCTCTTGTTCTGTTGTCACAGACACTTACCAAAATTCCACAGGTTTAACTTCTTTAAGTGAAGAAATGAAAGAACTAAGCCAAATATTGTAAATGTATAACTGTATTGTAAAATTAATTAACATAAAATAGTCAATATATATATATATATTTTTTTTTGCCCTATTTTTTTTGTTTTCTGTTCAATTTGGACACAGATGTTTTGCAAATCTTAATTTTTCTCTCAAAGTCCATCTATTTAAATGCACTGACCCAACACAGTCTACTACAATACATGACAAACACAGAACAATCCATATCATTACCCAGTCTGACCTGCTAGCCAACACTACCACAGGATCATTCATCACTAACAGACAGTGCTTTAGGTACTGTACCCTTTGTTTTGCTGGTCGATATGATAGCAGCCTTGGACTTCACTTTAACAGCCATCAGTGTGAATACAGCATCAAATAAAAGAAATGGCCTATTTACAGGTGTATCTGTAAAATAAATCACTTCCTGACAGAACGCCCCTCACATCCTCTTCCCTAGTTTTTTTTTTTTTTTTTTTTTTTTTTTTTCTGCATCCTGTTCCAGTTCATTTTCTTTTCATTGTGTTAAGACTGACCAGATCATACTTTCCAGTCTGATATATGTTTTTAAAGAAATTTTAAACTTGCAACAAACTGAACTATTTAAGTGTTAACAGAGAGACTGGATGTGAACACTATATGTGAAATACACAACCATTATTCATTATAATTTAGTATTTTGGCTGGTTATTTCCCATCAAAATGGGAGCTGCAAAAAAAAAGGTTTAGAGAGAAACATTTCTTGTCTCAAACTCACCTAACTGTGGCTTGTAGAGGTTGGTTTGTTTTGTGAAAGAAGGGAAAATGTGAGGCAGGTAGTACTTCTTGAACAGGGAAAAGAGAAATCTAAAGCCCATGTCCTGGCTCTCTTTGTTTTTCCAGTCCAGGCTGGAGGCCTGTGGGAGTAATAATTCAGATTCAGTTATGAGCAACATGCAGACTTCAGAAAGAAACAAAGCAGGCCACAAGCATTATCAGCCAAACACAGATGAGAGCAGCTCTGTCTCACCTGGAGAACCATGACTTTGAGCACAATCTGGAGGACAGAGCAGGTGTGGTCTTCTGCCACCTTCTCTCCGGGAAGCGCAGGCACCAGTGGGGTGATCTCCTCCGGCACAATCTTAGCTACAACAACACAAACACTGGCTCTGAATATACACAAACACATCTGGTTTAGCGCAAGTGTTAGCGCAGTGGATAAGACACACGTCTGTGGTGTGGGAGACCCGGGTTCGAATCCACTGTG
This sequence comes from Carassius auratus, assembly GCF_003368295.1. Taxonomy (NCBI): domain Eukaryota; kingdom Metazoa; phylum Chordata; class Actinopteri; order Cypriniformes; family Cyprinidae; genus Carassius; species Carassius auratus. Next base: position 1,295,638 of record NC_039284.1, read on the forward strand.
AGACACCAATGTGTCCCTGAGCAAGACACTTAACCCCTAGTTGCTCCAGAGGCGTGCGACCTCTGACATATATAGCAATTGTAAGTCGCTTTGGATAAAAGCGTCAGCTAAATGAATAAATGTAAATGTAATGTAATGGTTTTATTCTGCTTTATAGAGAAAAGATTCTCAAAAAATGTTGACAGCATATGGCCAAACTTTTAAAGACAATATTCACTAGGTACCCAAAAAAATAACTAATACTTCTGCTATAATAACGAAGACTCTTATATTTGTATTTATTTGTATTTGTATTTATGTAATGTAATGTATGTTTGCTCTTCAGAGTTTACACTTTTTGTGAGCAATGAATTTACATGACTTTTCCAGTCTTTTGTGACTATGATTTTTCAAGGGATTTTTTCCGTGATTCTTTTCTACCATTCCAAAAAAGCAAAAATGAAAAACACAGGTTCCTGCACACTTTTTAATCCACATGTAACATGATTTCAAGTTAAACAGAAATTCTTCCAAAGAAGAACTGAGGAAAGTACTCTGTGAATGAAACACTTTATTTTGTGCACATTTCTAGTAACTCTGCATGCAATCTACCTTTCTACCCAGCCTGACATAACTACAAGAAATTATGTTTATTAACATTTAAATAGTATAAGAAATTAGATACTCATTATAGAAGTTTTCCAGGACTATAAATTACACATTTCAAATTCACTTATATTTAAGTTTTTTCAAAAGCATTAAAATGCTGGTTCTAAAATAATACTATTGTTAAAGAAGTAATGGAAACAAAAATATGGTGTCAGCTTAAATTTTGATAAAAAAAAAAAAAATGCATTACTTTGGTTGCAATGTACTTACAATGTGTTTATCTAAGAATGTTCTGGTAATCCAATGTAACTACATGTTGTAGGGTTAGGTTTAGGGTTAGGTTCAAGGTTTAGTACCTAGTTATTAAATAGTTATTGTAATTACTATAATAAGTACATAGTATGCACATGAGGAACAGGAATGTATAATAAAGTGCTACCATTACTTCTACTTTAAAGTCATCTATGAATAGTAAACTGGGATAATATTTTAACATCCAACAAATGACTCTTCTCACCTTTCAAAAAAAAAAAAAAAAACGGTTGATTTTACTAATAAGATCAGCATCCTGCTTATTTTTATCACATGGATTGTGTCAGCTCAAAGCCCCATGCAACAAAGTCCCTGCCTCTACTGTATTTGTCATTGCAGAGTGAGTGTGCATGTTTGTTACCGTCGGGCGGGTTGGAAAAGGGGTTGTATATGATGGTGTCCAGTGTGCAGGGTCCTCTGGATGAGAGTACAGCAGGGAATCCTGGGATCAGACAGGCGAAGATGAGGAGCTGCTCTTCAGCACAGTTACTCTGCAGAGCCTGCAGCCAGAGCAGGAACAGACGAATGCCCTCACAGCGGATCTGCACACACACACACACACAACACTTCCTGTATTCACACTGATCCACAACACATTTGAAGCACTTATGGTTTATTCATCGTCTTACCTTGAAAGAGTTTCCAGTGTGCAAAAGTTTTTTGAGTATAGAACCTATAAAAGAAATACACAGACAGTAAAGGCTTGATCATTACAATGATTTGTGAAAAACAAACCTAAATGCCATTAAAGATGTTACTAGTGACTATGATGAAGTGATCTGAAGGCTGACACGGTATAGATATTTTTGCTGGAAATTCAACCCCTAAAATGTTAGGCTTAGGGTTCATATATATATATATATATATATATATATATATATATATATATATATATATATATATATATATATATATAACTGCGCTCTTGCCCGCCTCTCCCAACGAAGCCATGGACTGCTGAACAGAGCGATCACACTAATCAATTGAACCAGGCTTTGGGGGTCAAACGTGCTCCGGCACGGTTAAGATTGCCTTAAGCACACCCTATCCTCCTGCATCCCGCACACACAAGTCTCTTCCCGCCCATCAAGTGTTGTCCCGCACCGCACTTTGTTGCGAGGGGTCCCGAGAACGTGCAGGGGTCTCATTTATAAATGTTGCATCCGTTGCAACTCTTTCTAGTTGAAGTTTGTCGCGAAGCTACTTCCGTATTTGTCCACGACACTGTTGTCATGTGGTTTCTACGTCAGTAAAGGCGGTGACAAAGGGTAACTAACGTCATTGACAGGCGTCTGCACTGCCCCGTGTCACTGTTTAGAATGTGAATTTTCTCATGATTTACAAGTAGTTGAAAACATTAGAGATATTGTTAGTAATCAGCTGGACAAAGTATATAACACTAGCCTAGTGGGTTTTTTTTTTTGATATTTTACTGCAAATATCTTACAAATTGTACCTTTAATTGCAGACAATAATGTTATTAAAAAAAAATGTAATCGTTGCTCAGCACTAGTCTAGTCTAACAATATTTGCTATGGTGTCCCATGTACCTGCATAGAGTGCAATGGTCTTGTTATAATGCATTTTAATGATAACTTATAAAACTTTAAAGACAGACTTACTGTGAGTTGTTAATATTTGCTTCTGTTGAAGCAATCAGTGCATTATTTCAACTGTTTTTTTTTTTTTTTTTTTGTTATAAAGACAAAATACATAATACAGTCAGACTTCCCATTAATTCTCAAACTAATTTTTATATAAAAATGCATACTTTGCAACAATTGATTGCTGGGAATAATAGTCCCAGAATCAATGTTGCTGAAAAAGTGGTCAAAACCGTTATGCCCTATTCACCCTGCTGTCATTTAAAGGCTGCACACGACACTCAGTCACACAAGATCAGACTCGCCTTCATTCAGCTGAGGAACTACTTCAACACAGTCTGGGACTGGACTGAATCATTTAAAATGCCAATCTATGCTCTAATACTTCAGCTGACAGAGAGAGAATTGTGGATGTAAGAAAATAATTGCCCAACAAAGACATATAACAGAAAGGTAACAATAATCTCAGATACTGTTGCATCAATTTTTGCTTAAATTCCCTTTAGGGATCTGTCTGTCTGTCTGTCTGTCTGTCTGTCTGTCTGTCTCTATGCACAGGGCTTTAATTAAGGTTATCGCCTCCTTAGAGGCTCTAGTAATTTGCATTTCAAATGAAGCCTCTCATTTATTAACCTACTGCTCTCTCTCTCTCCCTGTAGCTAAGTATTTTCTCTGAGAAAGTATTAAACCAGGTTACACTGACTCTCTCCTGAACTTGCTTTTAACAGCAGAACTCTCACAGACTGATTCATAAATAATAATGCACAAAGAAATAGTGATACCGTAAGAGATATTTCAATTTCAGCAGGTAAAATGTGTGGCATGGAGCACGTCAGTCAAGCATGGTCTGAGCAGCACTTACCTATACTGTGAAACTGCCATCGACTGTTGATTTTCTCAGGTAGAAGTTGCAGAATTTTCTGAAAGGAAAAATAAGGACACACAGTGATTATGTGAAACTAATAGCATACAATTCAAGAGCTCAATATCAGTCTTTTTTTTTTACCCAATAATAGTAAACTGGTGCATATAAAAAAACATGCCAATTGCTAAGTTTGTTTGATATTCTCTTCTGTCTCAGGTTCCTCCTTCAATGTACAGTAAGTCTACTGCTGTATTGTTCACCAGGCCACAACACAAACTTTGCTCACAGAGAATTAAAGTAAACCTTTTACTCATCATTTTACTCAACCTTTTTTCTGCCCACTAGAGGTATGAGATATGTATCATATGATATTGTAAAAGGATTCATCCATCTTCTACTCACCCTCGAAGCATTCTAGGTGTATGTGACTTCATCTTTCAGAATAATTCAATCAGAGTTATATGAAATATTGTCCTTGCTCTTCCAAGCCTTTCAGTGGGGTAAGTTCAGAAGACGTGAAATAAAGTGCCTGCATCTGTAATAAAACATCCCTCACACAGCTATATTTCACATCTTCTGAACTGTTGACAACAAACACCGCTTACCCCACTGAAAGACAATATTTCATATAACTCTGATTTGTTTATTCTGAAAGATGGAAGTCACATACACCTAGAATGCTTCGAGGGTGAGTAGAACATAGACAAATACAAGATTTAGGGTGAACTAACCCTTTAAGTAACATCACTAAGCAAGTGTGCCGGTTTCCTGATTATGAATATGCAAATGTGATACAGAATTTTTTTTTCTTTTTATAACAGTTTAATATTATGAAATACATTTAAGACTTTCTTGACTTAAGTTCCAAAACTTAAACAAATGGTTTCAAAAAAGCCATAACAGAACTGTTGTGCTTCTTATAACAATGCACAGCAGTTGTTTTACTGAATAAATTAATGAGTTTTTGAACAAATTAGAATGAATGAATGAATGCATGAATGAATGAATGAATGAATGACTGACTAGATGAAAACTTGCTGCCACCTACTGCTGATTTTAGACACCATATTATCAGCGTCTATTCACAGACAGTAAGACGAATCATACAGAGACGGGTGGGTTAAGATTCACAGTATGGACAACGATAATGTCACCAATGACATTACAAGTTTTGCTATCATAAGACACTCAACCAAGGAACAGCATCATGGGATCGAGTCTGTCACCACAAACACACGTCCACAACTCAAAGAGTGGCATCCGTGACACCCTACAAAAAGAAGACGCCACAATCTCCCATGTGACACGACAGCTGTCACTCCGGGTGTTTACATGTCATTCTCATTTACGTCCTGTGTTGATGTGAAACGTGCTGACACATGAGTATGAGAGCTTTCAAGCACCTCTATCTGTGCGTGGAAGGACAGCTCTGGATTACAGCCTGTCATAGCCGTGAGGAAACTGGAGCTGACATCCAGTGGTGGGATCTGTTTAAGCCTGCACACTTGGGGATCGCAGAGGTAACAGAAAGCGCTCCCCTGCCGTGCTGCAGTGGTGTCTGGGATGGTGGATTTGAGACGGCTGGTGTGGAGTTTGCAAGCTGCTGCCAGTTGCCAGAGTCTGTGCTAATCTGCATAAGGATGAAGCATTACCGCAGGCTTTTCTGCATCGCTGTTATCCAAACTCAGCGTGCTTACCACATGGTGAGAACGACTGAGTCTGGGAATACACCAGCCATGGAGTGATGGGCCTGAACCCCTCTGGGATTTACAGCTTCCACGTGTCATTACAACTTCTGAAGCAGCACATTTGAGAGGAAACTCCTGGCCACTGTACTTCACCATTCTGTCTGCAGTACCTGGAGAACCAAGTACAGACTCGGGAGTATTTTGAAATAAAATAATAAACTTATTTTTGTAAGCTAAATCCAAAACCAAAACCAATTTTGCACTTTTGGACTACTAGTTCCATGTTTTTTTTTTTTTTTTTGTTTTTTATGGTTTTTTTTTTCAAGTTTACATAAACATATGTTTTATTGTTACCTAATTTTGTGTTTTAGCATGTGTAATTATTTAAATGCATAAAAACAACTTAAGTTCTTAAAAAATCTACACAAATTCTTACAATAGCCTTATGTGAAATGTTTTTTCCCTTCAGAAATTCTGTGTATTTACATTTTTCTGGTTATCAAATGAAGGCATTAATTTATCTTTTAATTATTAAAAATTAAGCAAACTTAATTGTTTGGTAAATAAAGGGGATTTACTATTAAAAATACATAAAACATGGAAGAAATGTTGTGTGATTATTCCTTAAATTATGTTTGTTTTATTTTAATAGTAGTAGTAGAGGGCTATGTACATTCTGCTGAACAATAGTGATAGATTTCTGGCAAATACTTTTATTTTGACGGGTTTACCTTTACAGTTCTGTGTATGTGATACTACAGTCTATGATGTGATATATGAGGGTAGTTTTACTCAAATCAGACGGTCAGATGCTCATGAAGTGACTCTCAGTGCAGTTCTGGAGATGTTCCTCATGTGTTCACGTCCTCATTTTGTGAGATGACAGAAGCTGAAATCACAGCGAGAGTCACGCGCACTTCCGTGTATTTAATGAACGAAATGGCTTCTGCGCCATTTATTAACACAGACAAGCAGGATTCATATTTAAATAGACCTTTACGGCTTAATATTTGCAGATATTAGTCTATATCGCGATTTGATGCAAGTGCATTGACCTACTTTTGATAGTTCATTCAAAATTTGACAAATTCCGTGGCATTCCGCGTTAAACTGTAAATTCCGTTTTTATGACTGGATTCCACGATTCCCTCCACGTTTTCTGCATCGCGGAAATCATTGGGCCCTACAGTAGACATCTGCCTGCTGTTCGCCCGACGCCTTAAAACCGAGGTATCTCCATATAATGGAGCCAGTTGAACGTTGTTGTTTTTTACTAGTTCTGTACACGCGAGGGGAGGAGGGACAAAATCAAGGAGGCAGGGGGCGAGCGAGCCCAGCACAGAGAAGGCAAACAAGCAAAGTGACTGAATCAGAATTAAATATAAACAATATATCGATCTATACAATATGTCAAAATCCATATCGTGTTTAAAAATATCTTGATATATTTTAAATATCGAGATATCGCCCACCCCAGCTCAAAATATTTAAATGTTTTATTCTATGACACAACATTCATCAGTTAAACTCAATAGTGACTTTTAAAGCTTTATCTTGCTTTGAAAAAGGCTAAAAAGTGTTTCAATAGGACTACAGAGGCTGCTGGAACATTAATGATCATCAGACCGAACCGGAAAACTCATCTAGTCATTACTTGATTTCACAGTCTCAATGTTTACAATCGTGCTTTTGAAACACATTTAAACTCATAATTGGAGAATTATTATTATTATTATCAATATTTTTTAAATAAAGACTTAAATACTTCTCTGAAGCTTAATGGTGGTAACACTGAAGTCATGTGCCTGTTCGTGTCTAGCCTACATTTAGTTTTCTGCTTCTGACGATTGTATTTTGGCTTCAAAATAGTTGTGTTCATTTGTGAAGATTATCATGATGAGCAAAACATGTAAGAATCATAAACGTCTGCTGGTCTCAGAGCTCATTTTCTGCAATAAATAAAAATCCAATTGGTTTTTGTGAAGGGAATCAGGGTGATGGGAACATCCAGGTTGGTCTACAAATATACGTCAGCTTTCAAATGTTCCCATGCATGTTTGTGTTTGTGCTCTGAGAAGTGTTAATGGCTTTGATTGAGTGATTTTTGAGTGCTGTTGCCAATCACAGGCATATCTGTTAAAGTGAACACTCTGAGATGTTCTCTTTCTTACCAACAGTGTAAATGCAATGTAAATAAGAGAGTCATTATTTAGTGTAGGAAGCTTCTGATGATGATGGGAGTAATTGTGAGTGCAGTGCTAACACTGAAACAAAAGTTTCAGTGATTAGAAACGCCACACTCTTGATATCCTGATCAATCAATCAATCAATTACCTTTATTTATATAGTGCTTTAAACAAAATACATTGCGTCAAAGCACTGAACAACTTTCATTAGGAAAACAGTGTCTCAATAATGTATAATGATAGTTAAAGGCAGTTCATCATTGAATTCAGTGATGTCATCTCTGTTCAGTTTAAATAGTGTCTGTACATTTGTTTGCATTCAAGTCAATGAAATCGCTGTAGATGAAGTGACCCCAACTAAGCAAGCCAGAGGCGACAGCGGCAAGGAACCGAAACTCCATCAGTGACAGAATGGAGAAAAAAACCTTGGGAGAAACCAGGCTCAGTTGGGGGGTCAGTTCTCCTCTGACCAGACGAAACCAGTAGTTCAATTCCAGGCTGCAGCAAAGTCAGATTGTGCAGAAGAATCTTCTGTTTCCTGTGGTCTTGTCCCGGTGGTCCTCTGAGACAAGGTCTTTACAGGGGATCTGTATCTGGGACTCTAGTTGTCCTGGTCTCCGCTGATACAGCAGGTCAATGTTCAGCTGGCTATATCTGCTGTAGGATACTTACCAAGATGGGCAGTTTGAAATATATTAGCTGAACACTCTTTGTTTTATGTGTTATTTATATCAAAAATATTACAGATGCTTTGTCAGATTGAAGTTGAACTTTGTATTTAACCGTGTGTGGTGAACCGAACAGTTAATTTTTTTTCAGCGAACCGTCCCATCTCTATTATGTATTATAACAAAGGCCTGCAGAGGGTGACAAAAGGCCTGCCGTTTGTTTTAACACTTTACAACGTGATCTAAAACTTATTTAATATTGACTAAACATTTACTTAAAATGTCCACTTAATATTGGGCCACTTCTTTATGATAAATAAAACCTTTATTTTGAAGTCATGATGAATAGTTAACATATTTAGAAAGATAATAATGTATTCTGCTGTGTTGCCATAGCTTTATAGATAATTTACCTTCTGATAGAATGGTGCACATTACAAGCAACCCTGACTCACAGCAAATGAAAATATGCAGTTTGAGGTGGTCTGTGCGTGTAAATGACTGTTTGTGAGGAGCAGCATTTACTGTGAGCCACTTCTAGATGCACGTAAACAGGAGCGTAGCTACGTGGTGACCATGACTGAAGCTCCAGCCAACCCTGTTGCACAAGAATTTTGACCAGATCAAATAACTGGCACTGGCACAAAGGTACACACTCCAACTGAACGAAGCGGTCACTTCACCTCATATGTAACTCATCATAAGCTCAAATGGATATACTGTAGGTGGACAATGCAAGGGTGCACTTGGAGAAGCAGCTTTACGAGCATAAACAAACACAGCAGGGCAAGATGCAAACTCGGCAGTCAAACATGTCCATCAAGAACATTTACATAGAAAAACAATGGAAAAGTAGTGCAATGGAATGAAAAACCATTAAGGTTTAGCACAACAAAATTAACAAATAGATTTAATGGTTAAACATGCTTGCTCACAGGCGGGGTGAGCAGGCTTTTTCATTTTTTTGGGGAAATGAAAGCCCGCTAAAGCGAGGAGACTTCCACACATAATAATAAAATCATAGTGAGATAATGGTGTTTATGTTTAGCTGTGCAATGTGGAGTTTTGTGATCGGCCATAATACCTCAATGAACGGAGATTGTAAAAGGATATTTTTTTTTTTTTTTTTTTTAAACCCACAATTTAATTGCAAATAAATTTCCCTGACTGTGCAAATACCGAGCTTCTAATGTCAAGCCAACTTTATGCCAGTGGGTCGCGTTTCCAAAAAGCATTGTGAGCCTGAGTAGACCGTAGAGACCTTAGGTTTAACTGGTTTACGATAAACTGTTTTTGGGAGTGAAAATCTTCTCTGTGATTACAAAGAAAACACTCCATTGAAACCTCCACCGAGTGTGACTAGAGGCGTCATCAACTCAGTCTGCTATAAAAGGAGCGATGAAGTATTTTGCTCCGCCTATATAAAGATTGTTTCACCCCAAGCTCTTCCACACAGGCTTTTCCTATGTTTTCACAGCAGCGTTATCAAGATCAGGCTTGCTCTGCAGTGAGTGATGTGGGCCAAAGAGCCAGACAGGAGGAGAAGAAGAGAGTAGTTGAATCAGTGTTTGATAGGGACTCACAGCGGAGGCAGACATCTAAACTACCCTAATGTGTTCACGCCATGAATGTAGAATACAGAAACACTTTTTGATAAATGTACATTCATCCCTCGCAATTTCTGTCCAAGTCAAGTCAAGTCACCTTTATTTATATACAGTAGCGCTTTAAACAAAACAGATTGTGTCAAAGCAACTCAACAACATTAATAAGGAAAACAGTGTGTCAATAATGCTAAATGAAGGTTGTTCATAAAATGTGTCCAGACGGGATGATTATCATTACTGAAATAAATGTAGTACATTTTAGAAAATAGAATTCCATTCAGAACAACTTGCTGAAACTGAGTTTTTACTAAATTAATATTTGACTCACTTGCTGACAGGATGTTTATGTGAAAATGAGTTGGTAACAATATATATCAAAACAAAGAGTTTTATTGTTCAAATATGCTTAAAAATAAATAAATAAATAAATAAATAAATAAAAATAGAACAATTCACAGACATGGAAAATGTATCAAGATAGTAATACATAGTCCAATATTACTTATTTCAGAATGATTTTCTTTCTTATAAAGTGTCTGTTTATAATGTGAAATTAAATCAACACTGATCTTTTTTTAACATGGTGAAAACTGTAGATTTATTACTCAACATCTATGATAGTGTTTACAACAAACACAACAGGGGAAAAAAGTAGCCATTTGCTATGGAGGTACAGGCAACTGAATGATCTGAATAACTTTACTGATTTAATATTTTGTATAATATGCGGATAAAAACCTATGATCTTACAACATACTGAAGATCAACCAATGATCAAGCAACATTTTGTTTAAAATGAAACAAAACTGCTCCCCTGCATTTTAGATTTTAAAAACATTGTTGCAATACATAGATAACTCCAGAAGAGGGAAGCAACTCGATACAATTCATTTCAATTCAACAAAGGTTTTGATATTTGCACCATTCCAAACCAGGGACTGTCAGAAAGAGAGACAGAGGAATAGAGGAACAGGACATGGCCGATTTTCTCAATCACCAACTGAAACCAGTCTGACATTACTAATAAGGGTGTTAGGTCACATTTTGCCAAGCATTGTCACATATTCTTGCATTTCAGTCAAGTTCCTGTTCACATATTCATGCATACATGCATACACACACACACACAGCGGTCACAATTTTGGGATCAGTAAAACTTGTATTGTTTTTTAAACATAAATGCTCATAAAGGCTGCATTTATTTAATTTATTTTACAGAACAAAAAAACTAATCTTGCAAAATGTTAATAAAACATAAAATAATGGTTTCTATTGTAATATCCTTTTAAATATAATTCATTTCTGTGATGCAAAGCTGAATTTCCATCAGCCATAACTCCAGTTTAAAGTGTCACATGATCCTTAAGAAATCATTCTTGTATGCTGATTTATTATTAGAATTATCAATGTTGGCAAAAGTTGTGCTGCCAAATATTTTTTTGGAAAACTGCCATACTTTTTTCAGGATTGTTTGATAAATAAAAAGTTGAAAAGAACAGCATGTTTTTTCAAAATATAAATATTTTCTAACAATATACATTTTTGCTCACTTCTTAACAATTTTACACATGCTTGCTGGATACAAGTTTCTTTCAAAAAAATCTTAAAATAATAAAAAAAAATAATAATAATATGTATTATTTACTGACCCCAAACCTTTTGAATGGTTGTGTATATTATTAAAAAAGGATTTCTATTTTAAATAAAAGCTCCTTTTTAACCTTTTATTCATCAAATAATCTTAAAAAAAAGTATCATGGGTTCCAAAAAAAAAATAAAAATATGGCAACACAACAGTTTGTATGAGGCAGAGCAACAACTTACTTCATGATGGAGCTTAGAGTATATCCCTAAAATTCAGGATATGGAGCAAAATGCCCGTTTGAAATTTTGTCTCGTATTTACATCACATTTTTAAGAAATCTAACATGAAAAGTAAGCTTTAATATCACAGGAGTGCAAAAATGATACTTATACAACAGTTCATTAAGAAGTTAATATTAATTCAATTTGTTAATCCAGATTTTGAACAAATTTGGTGAACCATTTGGCGAGTTGAACCATTAGCAATAGCCGCGTTGGCTTTGAAGTGGCGCTGCAGAGACTGATCGGTTGTATGACATTAAAGTACATTGAGAGCGATTCAAAAGCACAAGGAGTCGTCTGCTCTCTAAAGCTCTTCCGGTTCCTCGATGTCACAAACGGATCGGTCTGATGGTAATGATGATGTCACACACGGATCGGTCTGATGGTAATGATGATGTCACACACGGATCGGTCTGATGGTGAAGATGATGTCACACACGGATCGGTCTGATGCTGATGATGATATCACACACGGATCGGTCTGATGGTGAAGATGATGTCACACACGGATCGGTCTGATGGTAATGATGATGTCACACAAGGATCGGTCTGATGGTAATGATGATGTCACACACGGATCGGTCTGATGGAGAAGATGATGTCACACAAGGATCGGTCTGATGGTGATGACCCGCTTCAAGTCGAACAAGCCTAATGATTCAATGAACCATTCATGAATAACCCTTTACTTCACTCCTAAATGAATCAGCCATTTGAACGAATCGAATGAATAAATGACTCGATGACTTGATCATTAAGACATTTACCACCTACTGGAAATATTAGTTTATTATTAAGAGTATCATTTCATTAAATAAATAATTTTACATTTTCATAGTAATGATAATAAAATAAATTATTAAAGTTATAGCTGACCCAACCTAAAGTGGGGTTTCAGTCTTGGCTCTGACAGGCCATGCAAGACATTCAGCTTTTTCTTGTTTTGCTGTGTGCTTTGGGTCATTGTCATGTTGGAAATAAAAAATTATTTCCCATTGACAACTTTCTGGCATAGGGCAGCAGATTTTCCTCAAGAAATTAATAACAACAAAAAACTGCTCTTACGGGCAGTTAAGGTAAATCACTTCCAGGAGGCTAATTGCTGCTTAATGGAAAAAGTCATTTCTGACCCCGGTATCCATAAGTTGTACTTGGCTTTTGATTGCTGATCCGTGAATTTATCCACTTCCACTTATAATCATGACTTAGGTTTCACAATCCAAATATAATGTTCAGATTAGCAGATCACATTCAAATAATTGTCCATAAACTAATTAATATTCGTGAGCTGGCTGACGTTCACAACCACATTAATCTCATTAAAATGCATGTCCTCAAAATATTTTAATTATGTAGTAACACATTTTCATGAAAGTGCAAGGCACTCAAAGCTGTTCAAATCTTGAGCCATCACCAAACAGCACAAAGCAAAATATCCAAATATCAAAATCCAACAAAAGAGGGTAAAGGTCATATAGATTGATAAGCAATGGGGAATTGAGTGATGAGAAACAGAAGTAGAGTTATATATCCTTGTTCTCTTATTTATGACCTTTACGGTCCATTTGCATACTGTTAAATCCTAATGGGCCTAAATTGAGATCACTGATGGACATTGGAGAATAGCCCATGCATGAGTACAAATGGATTGCTCACTGGCAAAACTCCAACAAGTTTCAACCGGTTACATTGGCGAACCTTTAACTTACATTTACTATACACTGTTTGTAAGATATCACAACTAAACAGTCTTAGGGCCCTATTTTAACGATCTGAAACGCAAGTGTCAAAGCGCGAAGCGCAAGTAAGTTTGTGGGCGGGTCTCGGCGCTGTTGCTATTTTCCCGGCGGGATAAATGGCTCTTGCGCCCGGCGCAAATCTAAAATGGGTTGGTCTGAAGTAGCTTCATTATTCATAGGTGTGGTTTGGGCGTAACGTGAAATAAACCAATCAGAGCGTCATCCAACATTCCCTTTAAAAGCAGGTGCGCAAGTTCCATTATGGATTGCTATTATTATGGCGTATTTACCAGGCGCACGCCAGGAGCGGTTCACAGCCGAGGAGACTGATGTTCTTGTAAGAGCAGTGAAAGACAGAGAAGTTGTGTTGTATGGGGATGGGAGAAACCCAACCAAAATAGCGTCGGTTAAACAGGCGTGGGAGGAAATAGCCACAATTGTTTCATCGATTTTTTTTTTCCTGGTTCTTGACGGACAAACCAATTTGTCAGATGTCCTTATACATATATGACCTCAAACAGGTCTGATCCTTAATTACTACAATTAGCCTGAATAATTTGTAAGCTAGATTTATGCCTATTTTTTCACATCTTCGTGGCACACCACAATGATTTCCGTCATCTCATGTGTTAATAGTTTTTTTAAGTGTAACAATTTATAATTTGCAAAAATAACTGTTGCATCTGTGTAGATTACATGAACAAAGTGTATGCGCGTTGTGCACGCTATACATTATGGTCAAGCATGCGCCCTTAAAATAGCAGAATGAACAACGCGCAACGCGCCACTGACTTTAGACTAGGTTTTTTCTGGTCAGTGGCGCAATTGTTTAATGGAACATCAAAATAGCACCAGGGATTGTTTGCGCCGGAACACGCCTCCTTTTTTGCGCTGAACCGCCCAGGGAGCGCAAGTTCATTCACTAGTTTAGCGATGTGCTTCTGTGGAGGGAAAAGCGCGCTTTGCGCGGGTGCAAAATAGGAATGACACATGCGTCGGTGTACAAAGTCAATTGCGCTGGGTGCAAGATAGGGCCCTTAATCTGCGATAACTCCTTATCAGTCTAACATAATTCAGAAGGGCGGGAACGAAGCACAAGACAATTAACTGAGTAACTGACCCAGTGCAACCCAAGAAACAAGAATTAGGGAAACAAACAAAACAACTGACAAGACTTGAAGAGGGAAAATAAAGCTCTCCGAACTAACGGACAATGAGTTCAAACAGTGTATTCAAAAGATGTATTTGTAACATAAACTCTTATAACTTATAGCTGTTATGTAGAACACATCTCATGACAAACACCTGACTGATCAGACAGTTTAGCTGTGATTACAGAGTGATTGGTTTGATGCACCACTGAATGATAATGGAAGGTAAAATAATGATCACAACTGTTACATCGTTAACTGAGCATGACCACAGCCCGAATATCAAAATAGGTCATTTCCATCCTTAAAATACATATTTTACAGTAAGGCTGCACGATATTGGGAAAAAATGACATTGGCATATTTAATTTTTCAGAGATATATATTGCGATATGAAATCTAATCAAATTTCTCTCTCTCTCTCGCGCTCTCTCTATCTCGCGCTCTCTCTCTCTATCTTTCTCATGCTCTCTCTCTCTCTCTCTCGCGCTCTCTCTCTCTCTCTCTCTCTCTCTCTCACGCTCTTGCGCTCTCTCTCGCGCACGCACGCTCGCTCGCTCTCTCTCTCTCTCTCTCTCGCGCTCGCTCACTGCCCTGTAAACTGACAGGACTTAAAAACATGCAAATTATAAACTTTCACTCTATGATGGTTAAGCTGTGCAATTAATCTGCAAATCGCATTCGTGAAGGGCCCGGGGAGCAGCTGGCCCGTACAGTTGGATCAACTACGACAGCCTAGATCGCACATCCTGCGATGTGACTATCGTGGATTCGTACATTGCGATATCGATGCTTAAACGACATATCGTGCAGCCCTAATTTACAGTCACTGTTGCACACTTTACCATAAACACAGCTCAAAGGCTTCCTACTAGTGGCCCTTCTTCACAAAACATTTAGCACAGTTTTATTACAGGTAGAATGCAAAATGTTTGAGCAAAAGCATTTCAGTCAAATGTAATTTATGCAATATTTCAAAACTTCACAGGTCGAGAGTAAGGAGAGATCACTGACAATATGTTGGAGAATTAGCTCCTGAACAGATTTTAAGCTCATTGCTAAATATATTATATTGTAAGATGTGCTCCCTTACACAGTCCAAGTGAACTACGACTGCTAGCGCTCATTTCAAAAGTGATATACTGTTCAAAAGATTGGGGTCAGTAATATTTTGTAACGTATCTCTAGTCATGATTTCTAACCATGCTTACCAAGGCTATTTTAAAATGTAATTTAAAACGCGTCTGTGATCAAGGCTGTATTTTCACCATCATTACTCCAGTCTTCAGTGTCACATGATCGTTTAGAAATCATTCTAATATAATCTGCTGCTCAAGAAACATTTCTGAGTATTATCACTGTTGAAAACAGTTGTGCTGCTTAATATTTGTGTGGAAACTGTGATCGATTTGTTCAGAATGTGATGTAATGAAGTTCAAAATAGCTGCATTTTTTTTATCAATTTAATGCATCCTAGCTGATTAAAGAGAAGTTGTGCAATTTGTTTATTATGAAATAAGTCCAGATTGTTTCACTGTCATCTAATAAGCATTGATCTGGGCTTTGTTTCCCAAATGCATAGTGAGCCAAAGCTGATCACGGAGACCAGTGGTGGAAATGGATTCTTAAGATCTACTTATGCCTCTAATGGTTTTGGGAAATCCCTATTTTTCCCCTATATCTGAAAGTCCTATTTAAACAAGCACTAGAGTTGGCTAAAAAATATTGATTTCTTGATTTTAATCGATTCTCATTTTTATGAACCGAAATCGAGTCATAAATCCAAAGAACTGATTAGTCTAGCCTGTCAGATAATGAACAGAACATTGTGGTGCATCTCCCATCCAATACATTACAATAAGCTTTGTTTTTTTTTTTTTGTTTTTTTTTTTTTTTTTTTTTATATGAAACAAAGTGTCTTATTTTAAATTCTCTCCATTTAGTTAGTATTTTCTGTCAAAAAATATGAAATTCTAAAAATTTTATTTAAATTTTTGGACAAATAACAAACTGAAACAACTATATAGTATTTATCCACATAATAACAGGCCTCCTTTGCATTTGATAACAGCTCACATGCTTGCTTGCATAGGATGCACACACGTATCTGTAAAAGAGCCCGACAGGAAAGCCATTACGCTAATGCATCAGCTTGAAGCTTAAAAAAAAATGAAGATTTATCATGTTTTGAGCCGCTTGGATCATGTACTTTTCCTGCAGGAGCTCATTCTGTTTCCTCCAGTATTTGTAGATGCATTTTGTCCGCAGAAATGCGTTATTCAGTTTAGGGGTACACCAATATTGTTTTTGGGTTTTTTTGACAGCCGATGCCAATATCTTGGAAAGCAGGGGGGTCGATAGTCGATATAATTTATATTTTATTTTAATTCATATTTAAGTAATGTTAAATCATTTGACCATGGATTAAAAAATAAATGTGTAAAATAAACATACTTTATTATACAATACTATACTAAAGTATTTTTCACAAACAAAAATAAATATTTAATAAAATATAAACACTGACAGAACGACAGAATCAAAATACAAAACAAAAACAGCAACAAAAAGATCGAAATCTGAATCAGCCATGAAAAATCATGATCTGTGCATCACTAATTAAAATACAGAATAAAAGGCCACAAATTTGAAGTGCAATCTGGGATGTCTTTTTCTATCAGTTCTTTAATATGTAGATCTTGACTTTCATAAAGGCAGAGGTCAGCTATCTCGGGCTTAAAAAGGTTGGTGACCACTGTCTTAGAATTTGATGCAATCATTCATTATGCTTAATATCTCCTTCTGTGTTCCACGGAAGTCTTTCTTTTCTCATTACCTTACACTTTGTGCCAATCTGAATCTAGACAAAGATCTCAGATTTCATTTGGCTCTTAAGAAAAACATTTGGGCAGGACCACTTTAAGAACAAATGCAAATATGTCTTGTTTGTGCCAACCATCTTCCCTCCTACCATAAGAGGCTCTTTGTGTGTGTGTGTGTGTGTGTGTGTCTGTGTGTGCGTGGCACCTGCGAGCGGGAGATTGGTCTGTGGGCAGCTCACAGTGAGCTGCAGGCGGAGAGGAAGCCGCCATTATGTGCCCATCTGGATGCCAAAGGAACTGCCTTAAGCTAATGACTATCAATGGTGATAACAGTGCTCTCATTCATCATCCAAGGAGCTTCATGAGCAGGATCAGTGTGCGCTGCAGACAACAGAATGCTCGAGTTTACTACAGACCGTAGTGCTTGGATTGAGTCCAGAAGGAAAAGTTGAAAGTTGATCTGTTTATTGTGCAGCGCTGCAATGCATGACAAAGCCAGATGAAATGCAGCCATGCCCTAATTTCACTGCATATGGAATAACAGCAAAAACACGCTCTATACAGGCTCAACGCATTAAGTTAGCATCAAGTTATTTGTCTGTCCACACTGAATTCAGATTCAAAAGATATTTTCAATATAGAGCTGTGATTTGTGTGACTAAGGGTGTGTGACCCACAGTAAAGAGCAACAGAAACAAAAAAAAGTTGCCACCAAAATGTCTTGGTTTGCACTTCGGTTAAAGGTGTGCCGGCATAGACGTACTAACTTTTCTGGAGGTAGCCAAGCTACTGTAGTATTCTCAACTGCTAGACACACTGTTATCAGGCAGGGCTGCACGATTATGACAAAAATCATAATTATTGATTATTCCCTTGAAATTGTAAATGCGATTATTAATTATGAATATAACAATTTACATTGAAAGAGGTTGATGTATGTATATGAAAATTAACAAGCTGGAAACACACTAACTGGAAAACCTTTAGTGCTTTTCAATAGTATTAAGCCTCAAATGTTAACTATACATCTGATTGGTTTCTTCTTTAAATTATTGTGACGAGTGGGGCGGGGCCGAGAGATGTGGGAACGAGTGAGGCCGGTGGAGTGATTGGGAAATCCGACAGAGGAGATGGAAGGATATAAAACTGGAGCGACGATAGTGAAGGACGAGAGAGGACCAGGCCTGGGCCATTATTTTATGTTTGCTTTTTATTTGTGCGCACCAGTCGTCCGTGAGGGGCTGGTGCGCTGTTTTGTGTTTATTTGGAGTTATTAAAGTTTCATTTTGATTGTGCGCCGGTTCCCGCCTCCTTCTTCCCAATGATTATGGAGTTAATATTATTACAATTACAATTACCCTTAAGATAACATTTACAAAGAAAAAAATCTTTAAGCACACAGAATAACAGGACTTTAAAACAATTAATTGCCGCTTTGAATGATTACATAATTGTGGCATCCACAATTGTAATTGCAATTAGAATTCGACTAATTGTGCAGCACTAGTATCAGGCAGCAGATCACATTGAGCTTTACTGCCTACATTAATAGTGATCACATTGCTGCACATTTGCATAAAGTTGCTCAACTGTGCCAATCATTTTTTAAAGGCTTTCATGCCTGGGTTAGGCTGCTATCTATAATCTCAATCTGCTATTTGAGCATTCATATATTTGTGCTACAACAAAAACGATATGATGTGCTGTGCAATGTTATTTCAGTGTCCCTGATGTACTATTATAGTTTTTGTTAATATCATTTTCCCTGTTTAGTGGTTTTAAAATCAAATCTGTGCAAAGCAAAGGCGATATGGCCTAAAAAAAAAAAAAAAAAAAAAAAAAAAAAAATCAGATTTCACAAAAAAATCATATTTACAATTTGATCCCCCCTAATGGGAGATGCACTGATGTAAGAAGTTACATGTGGTCATAAATAGCATGTCTTTTTATCAATCTGTCATCCCTGATATGTAATGCAATGCAATACAAAAGGGGCTCTAATTCTTTATCATTTACCAGTCAAATTTGTAACTGAGACAAGAAAAAAAAAGAAGCAGTATTACATTAATGCTGAAAAGTTTTTTTAATTATTTTTTATACTAGCCCATCATTCATCTAACCATGCAAGTGACACTCGGCGTTAAGAGCGGTTCAGATTAAAACTGGCAACTCCGCAGTGAGTCAGTGTCATGGACGTAAGACAGAGCAAGTGTAAATATATTTTTTAATCTATATTTCCATCTTGTAATGACACTGTTTTATTTATTTATTATTATTTTTTGTCTAACTGTGTCTACACCAGATGCAAGAGTTGTCATGTCATGCGCCTCGCTGCACTTAAAGTCTGTCTAAACTTGATGACATCACACTCCAGTGTCAAATAATCTGAACGCAGTGTCAGTACAGTTCATCATAAACAGAACGAGGCATCAGTCGTGTCACTGGGTTCTCGTCTTTTGTTCTCGTCTTTTGTTGGACTGTGCCACTCGTGTCCGGTGTAGACATGGTGTGAGTTTTTTAATGGGTTATGTTATAGCCCTGCTTGTTTTTAATGTTTTTATGAAATATCTGTATTGACTGCATGATCATATAATTGTATTATTTATTGCCATGTGAGCCACAAAGAAAAGTTTGGCAAGCCGTGCAACGAGTAACACTACTGTAGGGTGTTTTGGCAGGTGTGCTTGTGCTTCCCCAGCCTTGTTCCTTTCGTCAGGTGCAACACCTCTCTGACTCGGCAGCATGCCTCTGTTTGAGGTGCTGCAGTAAATTGGTTCTACTGCTACCTTTGCTAGCAACAGACTTTAAACACTCTTTGCAGGGGGGTATTGTTTGTTCTGGGTCTGATGCCGCAAAACTGAACCAGTTCCAAACTACGTATTGACCCCTTTCTTAAAATGAAAAAGTTATTCCCTGCTCGCTGCCACGTTGTTAGTGTATCTCTATGGCAATCGTGTGGGGGAGGGCTGAGCCCATTCCGAACTAAGGGAGCCATGAGTGAAGCGTTGGCGAATGTAAAAAAATAAAAAAACGTATTAAATTAATTATTTAATTCAAACAAGTCAATGTAAATTAAACAATTCAAGTTAATCGATAAAATCGATTTATCACCGAGCCCTAAAAGTTACGACAGGAAACACTGGCATCTATGCCTTGGAAAATAATGGGTAATCCTAAAAACATAAAGCATATACATAAACACAAATAGGAAATAAAAGTAATCGCATGTGTCCTATTCTGTGTCCTATACTCCTGTAACATTGGTGTCTATTTTTAGACCAGTTAATCAAAAACAGGGATAGCATCTAATTAATGTTATTCAACATACCTTGGCTTTTTTTTTTAAGCAACACAATAATGGCCAGTTTCATGGTCAGTATAGGAAGTACAGACATTTCTCTCATTGATTAACAAGGAGCAGGACCAGCGAGAGCTTGATGGGATGACGTAAAATTACATTTTTTTCAGGAGGCCGGGGCAGTAGAGGTGTCACAACTATAAAGACATGTCAATAATCCCGCCCACTCTAAAGCGGTACTAAACTGCAGTTTAAATGCAAACTGAGCCGAGCCGTACAATACAACGGAAAAATGCCATTATGCCCGCTGGACTCTGTTCACATCATATTATTTGGGTCTGAACCGCAGTTTGTTTGCGTAATCAAGCAAGCAGCTGTTTACCCTATTGTGTAGTAATGATGACACAGAAAAAGGCGGCTTCAGTACGTAACGACACTTATGTCTGTCTTATGAATGTACTGCAAATGCTCTAAAGTACACTGAAGTGAACAGAACTGAGACATACTGCTCTCTGCTTGCAGCGTGTCAATCACCCTTGTCAGGAAAGTGAGTAAAACGCACACAAACACACATTTCTATCAAATAATATGTCATGAATAGCGATTCAGTTCAGCGATTTGGTATGATTAAGTTCACATCAGCAGTGAACCGTACCAGAGTTCACTTGAACAGTAACCCAGACCACCCCTTTTTAAGTGGACTCGGTACGGTTCCCAGGTGCACACCTGAGTTCGGAAGACTACATTCACATCATCCAGACGTACCGACCTCTGACATCAATCAAACCCGGGTGTACAACAAAAGTACTAGTGTGAAAGCTCCCTTACTGTGTGGTGGATTGTAATTTCCCAGCATGATTTGCATAGGGCTGGACCGTGAGAATAAATGTTGAAATCAAGATGTATTTTATGTTTTTTGAGTAAAGGGAAAGACCTGTTAATGTTTAATGTTTAGTAATAATTGACATTTGTCAATTATTTTAGTACTTGTTTAGGTTGTAGGTGGCTAAATGTTGCTTTACTAAGAGAGCAATAGCTGTGCAGTGGCCAGTATCTTCCAACATGCTATGTGCAAGTTAAAATACATTGACTAAGTTCAACAAAAAATGTTAAATGTTATACATATGTTTTATTTTAATTCAGTTAATGTTTATAAAGTTTCAAGTAACGAAAATGTGTTTTATGGTTTTAGTTTCTGTTAATGATAATAAACCTGGACACCATGTCATGAAACATGATCTTCAGATTATATATTAACAAGACACAAACATGTGTGCGTGCTTTGAAAGTGTATTCACTAAATATTCACACACAGGAGAATGCAGCCATAATCCACAACTGTGGTAGATGTCTCGATGGTGCCAGACACAAAGAGAGGCACAGAGGAGGAAAGGGAGGAGGAGAAGGAGAACTATACCAGCCCAACACCCCCTGCCTTACAGCAGCCCGAGCGATCATCTCTCCTCTGCCGACACATAAAAAGGGGGTCAGCCACCCACCACATGGAGGTGTTTGCCATAATACCTTCCAGCGCGGTCACAACAAAACAGCAGCGATGACAGGACAGGCTATGACACAAGACGAGGGAGGAATGAGGGTGTGCGGGTGGAGCAGGGCCTGTGTAAGATGATGTTGTGATGATTTCATGCTGCATTAACAGTGTGGTGATGCCACAGCATGAGTCTACTAATGGTTCCTCTCCTGCTGTTGCTGTACGCAGCCGCTTCGCCACGTAGCCGCAGCACACTGATGTCAATGTGAAAGATTAATGAGATGAGTTCAATGAGCACAAAGTCCATTTTTCTCATTTGCTGTCAAGAAAAAAATCTTCATAAGACAGCCATGATTAAATATTTCATAGCTCTATTTTTGGTAGCCGGCATTTCTGTTTTCATCTATATAGGTCATATTATACACAGGTCATATTTATTTTTATCTAAATAGGTCATGTTATATATGCGTGTGTGTGTGTTTTATTTTTCAGGTTAGGTTTATGTTTGTTTATTTTTATTATTTTTATTTTTTCCAGGTTTAGCAATTATAGTTCAAGCATGAGCTCGGGAATCATTAGAACATTTCCATCTAAAATCAGCATGACTGGTACAAAATTTTTTTTTTTTTTTTTTTTTTTTTTTATCACTTCCATGTAAGAGGAAAGAGTTAAACGCACAATTTGCTTAGACTCTGAAGTAGGTGGACCTTTTTTTTTTCACCATCACACCAGCCCGTGTTTAAGTTAACTATCCATCCCAAATAATATGTGTGATTAGAATTTGCTTGTCCCAAATCACAGTAATGAAATAAGTATGTCAGTGATGCCAATATAATCTTTCTAGTGGATTTTTCAACTGAATATTTAAATTTGAATATTCCTTATAACAATATAGAGGATTATCACAATAAATTTCAAATCTTTATTTCCTTTAAAAGCTCAATACCATGTGTGGCGAGTCGGCCCCCAGTTCAAAACGACCGTTAAAAAATCATTTGAAACTCCATAAATAGAACACTGCAGCAATTTACTGTCAGGGATTTGTGGAGTCACGCTGTGCCGCACCGCATTCAGTGTAGACAGCATCACTGTTATACGGAGCTATATTGACTGATCTTTATATAATCAATATTATACATCAGTGGTTCTACAGCATTTTGTCACGTCGCACCGTGCCGCTCGCATCTGGTGTAAACACGGTGTTAGCAATCGTTAGTTGTTTTCCCTAATAAGGATTCACGATATGGAAACACACACCCCAACCCAATGAATCAAAATCCCTTTTCGCTTTTTCTCTCTTGAATTGTTTAAATTTGCTTACTTTTTTAAATATGAAAAAAAAAATCTAAACTTATACTCTATTATGGTTAATTGTTACAATTAATTTGTGGATCACATGCATGCCGAACCGTATCAACTATGATCCGTTTAACCACTAATAAGAATGCACGCTGACACAGACGATATAGAGTCACAAAGATAGCGGTGAGCTAAGTTTCTTACAGAGCGTTGTGTTTTCTGTTCTCAAAGCACTCTGCCTGCAGATCAGATCAGCGGTCTTCTCCGCTCACTTGGGCTTCAGCTGTGCAAACTTTCAGTCGTGAATGCAGTGATGGACAGCTGTCTTTCCTCAGTCCACTGCTGTTTGGATTTCATATGATTCTCATTGTGGTGGTGATATTATGAGAACTCAGTTTCACTGATTTATTTGATCAAAAGGTATTTAATTTTGTAAGATCAAAATAATTCTAAACTTTGCGAGGCAGATGACAACATTCTGTGATCATATAGCCTACAATCGACTTGTTAACACACGACTTGGCGCCACCCAGTGTTTGTTATAACTGACTTTTAGCTTGTGTGCTTAGGCTTTATCATGGATTCCCTGCATTTGCGGCCAGCAAAGCAACATGTAGTATTTTGAATAGTCTTTTTTATTTTTCAAATAATCAAAAAAAAAAAAAAAAAAAAAAGTCATAATCGACCATTTGTGCACACCCCTACACAATGTATCATCCAACAGTATTTATTGACCTACAGGCAATATTAATGCATGTATAACGCCAATATTAAAAACATTAACAGAGATTAATATCTTAAAAAGTAGGCATATTAAATTGTTGGGACTTCAGCTTTTTCCACTCGTAATATAATTCATAAACTCAAATGAATTCTAATTAAACATATAAGAGCCATTTCACCAGTGTGACCTTTCAAGTCAGCTTCTATTTATGCAACAAACTCTCTTCTCACACCAAGGCAGCATTTTTCCTAAAAAAGAAAAAACTGAGCAAATGAAACCAGAGAATGGCCTGCCTGCCTATTTGTATTGCAAACTGGTGTCTACTTTTCAGCCAGGCAGAAAAAGACACAGGGAGGACGGCACCTCCAGGAAAAGCAGGAGAGAGAGTGGAAAAACCTGCTCTGGGCAGAGCAGGACAAATAAAAACATCTTCAACTCAAAGTAAAGCAGACATGAGCAGATCCACAGATACCTACAGTTCAGCTGTTTAACAACTTGCCAGCAACAAACAACACAAAACACTAATGATTACAAGTAGAAAAGTC
The DNA here is from genome assembly GCF_003368295.1 of Carassius auratus. Taxonomy (NCBI): domain Eukaryota; kingdom Metazoa; phylum Chordata; class Actinopteri; order Cypriniformes; family Cyprinidae; genus Carassius; species Carassius auratus. Next base: position 1,320,092 of record NC_039284.1, read on the forward strand.
TTACTTCAAAAATAAAGAGGATGGAGTCCAGCTCCTCCCGTTGAGATTTGTTCCCTGTAAGAAAAGCAATAGAAATAATTATTGTGTCATTTTACATTTCACCCTTTATTATGGTCATTGGCTCAGGTTTGTTGCATTTGCTGTGATTACTGTATCTATTTCTACTAGGGCTGCGCAATAAATATCATCCAATAATTAATGTGTATCTCGTTACTTCACAGAGCCGTTGTTAACCGACTAGCTGCGCAAATCCACGTTCACTATCAGCGTTTATTAGCGCAGCTAGTCAGTTAACAACGGCTCTGTGTAGTAACAGCTGCTCTATGTGAAATCACACACCTTATGGAATTTACCGCTGATTAGAGAACCGGCTTTACTGACGAGATGCGCATTAATTATCGGACGATATTTATCGCGCACCTCTAGTTGCTACAGTGGAAAGCTGGAATATGTTGTCAATATTTAATAATCTTCAATGAATCAGGAATGAGCAGGAGTACTTAAATACAATATATCAGTGAAAACATGGAAAGCCGGTTAATTCTGGACAAGGGTTAAGTGCATGAGTTGGAGTGCCAAGCTGTCGTAAACATAACATTAGAATGAGAAGACTGTAGTAACAGAATTCTTTGTGCTTTAGTTGCCTGTGTTTTTTTAGCGTGATGCTATGGGAAGAGTGCATCCACAACAAGTGTTACACATTCAAGACTAACAAGTAAATTACAGTTGTGTTAAAAAAAAATAACAGTACAACATCAGTAACCTAATGAACCACTGATATTAGCAGTAGTAATATATCTGCATTGCAAAATTTTACTTGTGGATGTAGTGGTGTAATAGAAAAACAACAGCCCAAACTGGTATGACATGTATGCTGTTTGTTCGGAGTAACTGACTAATAGATTGAAAGGGGTGTGTTAAAAACAATACCATTGTGCAGTTTAATTACAGCTTTCATTTATTCTGTGAAAAAAAAAAAAAAAAAAAAAAAACATTTCATGAATTATCCTTTATTAAAGAGGAAAGTGAAAGTCAGCCAAGTATGATGACCCATACTCAGAATTCGAGCTCTGCATTTAACCCATCCAGAGTGCACACACAGTAGTGATAGTGATACCTAGGTCGTGTTATTGTCAGCCCGAGATTTGAACCCACAACCCTAGGGTTAAGTGTCAAACTCTCTAACCACTAGGCCACGACTTTCCCAGAAGGACCTAAATTGTAAAGTAAAATTTGGCCATTCCAAACATTGTTCAGAGGAAAAACGTAATTTGATTGAAAAGTTAACTGGAGAAGGGAAATGTTCAATTAAAATGATGTCAAGTTTTTTTAAAAAGTCAACAAAAACAAAAATCACATGAAAGAAAACAAGCAACTACTGTTAAAATGGATCAAAGAACAGTCAGAATGGCAAAGATCCAGCCTGTCATCACCTCCAGAAAGCACTGTAAGAACAGTTACAGTCAGAAGACATTTGTTCGAAGCTAAGCTGTCAGCAAGAAGCCCTCATAAAGCACCTTGTGCAGAATCAGTTCAAATTCGCCAAGGAACTTATCGATTGGCCCAAAGAGAAATGGTGTAAGATTCTTTTTTTTCTTCTTTTTTTTTTACAACCGTTTATTGAATTTTCTTCTGGAAATAGTAATATAAAACAAATAATAACTGTGCAAATTTAGAACCCACCCCAACTTCTAAAAAATTATAAAATTAATAAATAAAAATAATAATACTAATGATAACAATAAAATATTTTTTTACAAAGATTTTAGAAATGCTGACACAACATTAAGAGCTGAATGCCAAATTTTACAGTTTTCATATTAGATCCATGTATATGAGAATTTAAGAGTTCCATCGAGATAATGTCCAACAAATACACACTCCAGGTTTGTCTGTCCACTGTGTGAGGAGCATTCCAATGGTTGAGTAGCAATTGTTTTGCTGCTGTGAGAGCAGCTAACAGTAAACAACTTTGTTAGACAGACAAGATGAGGTTCCAAAAGTCATTCATGAAAAAATGGCTTGGAGTCAAACATATCTCAGTATCCAACAAATATGATAGGTCATGTGAGAGCTGAGTCCAAAAAGGTGAGAGAGAGGGGTACCCCTGTTCCAATACTTCTGCTCACATCAGATGGGAGATGAAACTCTGAAAGTGCTGATCTTATTAGCTGCTAAAACATCTTTGTGTTGAATCACTCAATAATAAAATGTGACATTCTGTAGTTTTGTCTCATTTTCATCTTTTAATTATATTTACAGATTTCTTGACTCCACAGCACAGAACAATTTTGTCTTTATTATGTCTTATGGAGGGCACCGTGAGTGTGTGTGTGTGTGTGTGTGTGTGTGTGTGTGTGTGTGTGTATATACTTCACTCCTGAATGAATAAGCCATTTGAACGAATCGAATGAATAAATGACTCGATGACTTAGTTATCAAGACAGTTACCACCTACTGGCAGTTTTTGTTTATTATTTAGAGCATCATTTCTTTAAATAATTTCATATTTTCATAGTAATAATAATAACATTAAGAAAATAAATTATTAAAGTTATCGTTCACCCAACCAAAAATGACAATCCTGTCATCATTTACTCATTTAAGGTAGGCTATATGTAATTAATTTTATCAAACAAAATATTTCTTGCTGAACCTAATTTTTGTAATGCCTTTTTGATGCTTTACACAACAATGACTTTATCTTTTGGAAGTAATTTCTCCAAATTAGATGCGAATAATTAATCACCACATGTAATTAATTATATAAAAAATGTAATAGCTTACCAGCCCTATATACACACACACACACACATATAACATGAGTTCATGACAATAATTAATTAAAAGGCACCTATGTCTCATTTGTTCTTTAACCCCAATTCTAGAAATTCTGTGATGTTTTGTGAAATGCTATATAATCAAGAATCTGTGATATACTATTTCTCTTTAACGTTTATTTAACTGACAGAAGTACAAAGAAATTTGCATTTACAATGTTTAACTGACCAAATTAAATGTATTTTGTAAATATATAAAAAAAAAAAGGATTTTGATGGCTGCAACACACTCCAAATAAGTTGGCACAGAGGCATTATAAAAGTGAAAAGATTATAGAATAATCGTGTTAAACAGTTTGGAAATGATTCAAAGTAGGCTGGTGAACTGTTAATAGGTGAGGTGATCATGTTTGGGTATACAACTAGTATCTCAGTCTTTGCAAAGAAAACTGGATCATGGCTCATTAATTTAAGCAAAATTTCATTATAAAAACGCCAAATCAAAAATCACATTTATCAATGCAAAATTGCAATGCCATGCACAATAATGTTAAAAGATTCAGAGAATCCAGAGAAATCTCAGTCTGTGTAGGGCAAGGCAGGAAACCTGTGTGCGACCTTTCACTGCATGAGTAAACGTCATGCTGCGGTGCTAAATATAGCCACATGGGCTCAGGAGTACTTTGGTAAACCATTGCCGCTTAACGCAGTCTGCCGCTGCATCAAGAAATGCAAATTCAATCTCTAGTCACACTATACATCAATTACAGGCAGAGATGCCTTCAAGTTCTCTGGGTCTGAATTCATCTCAGATTGTCCAAAAGACGGAAATGTGTGCTGTGAACAGATTTCAACTTGTTTGGGGCAAATAACAAACATAAAATGTTCAATGGCAAAGACAAAAGGGAGCATCCAGACATCAGCATCAAGTGCAAAAACAAATGTCTGTCATGGTATGGGGGGTTATCAGTGCAAACAGCATGGGTGACTGGAATATGTGTGAGGCGGAGGCACATATTGGGATTGTCCAGAGATATATACTGCCGTCAAGATAACATCTTGTGTGGAAAGTCCATGGCTATAAGATCAAGACAATGCCCGATCTAAATCTGCATGTGCAACAACATCTGAATTTTGGATTGTACTCCTATTGAAAATGTATCGCCCGTCATATCGAGTGAGACTGAGGGAAATTTTTGCTTGCAAAACTTTACAAATTTGCATCCTATATTCCCAAATGATTAAACATCATAATGAACTAATCAAAAGCGTGGGTGCAAAGTAAATGTTCTGTAACTCTCTATAAAAAAAAAAAAAAAAAATATATATATATATATATATATATATATATATATATATATATATATATATATATATATATATATATATATATATACTAAACTTATCATGCACTATTAATACTTTTGACTCAATGACAAACTGTCTGAGATAATCCTCACATCATTAATGTCTGCAGGCAAGTTGCCTTTTCATGCTTAATGCTTAGGTATAGGAGTTTGCTCTATGCAGCATCACAGGTTTTCTTCAGAATGATATTCCATCTTATGCTCTGCAGTGCACTGATGCATGTCAGTCCTGCAATTCTGTGTTCCAGCATTTTAATTCCTGGTCTTTAAGTTACTCAGTTAAAAACTGCTCAGCTGAATAATACAATCATTGTCTTGATATGCTGAGAAATGACAAGGTGTGAGTTTGACAAAAAAAATAAAATAAAATACACTTCTACTGCAGACTTGAGCTGTAGCATGAAGGACAGATGACCTTCACTGAACACAGCGCAGGAAAACCCCTTTGGTCAGTGATGTGACTCAACATTAACTTCACATGAGGTGGGGCATGCAGGCAACAGCAAGGCAGGGCTGTTACATCAAACTGAGGAACTGAAGGCTTGAATCAGTTTTTTTTTTTTTTTTTTTTTTTGCATCATTCAAAAGCCTTTTCCAAAACCTTTGTCAGCTACCTTTCTAAGCAAGCTACATTCTAAGGCCGGCGACACACTGGATGCGTGGCGCAAGCGTCTCAGCTGCGTGGCGTGTCTGTTTTTAATTCGGCTCCCATGTTAACAGGTTAGAGCATGCAGACTGCCTGCGTGAGACGCGCGCATGCTAGAAATAGAACCGACGCCTATTTTTCACATGACTCAAGCGCGTGTCGGAAGCGTTTCAAGGCAAAATATACTAGGAAAATGTTTATATGTCATTTTGTACACAAATACATATTAATTCATGACTTTTTGATATTTGAAAGTCTATAGGTTGGCATAAATTCAGATGTAAATGTAATTAAAAATAAATAAAAATTATTATAGTTTTTCAAATATTGCACCTGTCAAACATACTCTATTTTGCTGTCAATACTGTTGACGGTGTCCTATCAGTAGGTGTGTAAAAAAAAAAATATATATTGTTGTCATGAAGACAAGAGCCTGGTTTTTTGGCGGCCTCCCTCTATGTCACCTACAGCAGCAGCAGTGCACCAGCGCCGCATCGGGCACACTTCTGGTGTGTAAAGACACAGAAAACACAAAGCAGCCACCACGCTTCTGGCACGCAGCAGAGACGCCACGCAGCCAGTGTGTCACCGGCCTAAATGTAGCATGAAAGTTAATATTTTACAATATGTGACTGATTTGAAATGAACTACAGTATTGTTCAAAATAATAGCAGTACAACGTGACTAACCAGAATAATCAAGGTTTTTAGTATATTTTTTATTGCTACGTGGCAAACAAGTTACCAGTAGGTTCAGTAGATTGTCAGAAAACAAACAAGACCCAGCATTCATGATATGCACGCTCTTAAGGCTGTGCAATTGGGCAATTAGTTGAAAGGGGTGTGTTCAAAAAAATAGCAGTGTCTACCTTTGACTGTACAAACTCAAAACTATTTTGTACAAACATTTTTTTTTCTGGGATTTAGCAATCCTGTGAATCACTAAACTAATATTTAGTTGTATGACCACAGTTTTTTAAAACTGCTTGACATCTGTGTGGCATGGAGTCAACCAACTTGTGGCACCTCTCAGCTGTTATTCCATTCCATGATTCTTTAACAACATTCCACAATTCGTTCACATTTCTTGGTTTTGCTTCAGAAACAGCATTTTTGATATCACCCCACAAGTTCTCAATTGGATTAAGGTCTGGAGATTGGGCTGGCCACTCCATAACATTAATTTTGTTGGTTTGGAACCAAGACTTTGCCCGTTTACTAGTGTGTTTTGGGTCATTGTCTTGTTGAAACAACCATTTCAAGGGCATGTTCTCTTCAGCATAGGGCAACATGACCTCTTCAAGTATTTTAACATATGCAAACTGATCCATGATCCCTGGTATGCGATAAATAGGCCCAACACCATAGTAGGAGAAACATGCCCATATCATGATGCTTGCACCTCCATGCTTCACTGTCTTCACTGTGTACTGTGGCTTGAATTCAGAGTTTGGGGGTCGTCTCACAAACTGCCTGTGGCCCTTGGACCCAAAAAGAACAATTTTACTCTCATCAGTCCACAAAATGTTCCTCCATTTCTCTTTAGGCCAGTTGATGTGTTCTTTGGCAAATTGTAACCTCTTCTGCACATGCCTTTTTTTTAACAGAGGGACTTTGCGGGGGATTCGTGAAAATAGATTAGCTTCACACAGACGTCTTCTAACTGTCACAGTACTTACAGGTAACTCCAGACTGTCTTTGATCATCCTGGAGGTGATCATTGGCTGAGCCTTTGCCATTCTGGTTATTCTTCTATCCATTTTGATGGTTGTCTTCCGTTTTCTTCCACGTCTCTCTGGTTTTGCTCTCCATTTTAAGGCATTGGAGATCATTTTAGCTGAACAGCCTATCATTTTTTGCACCTCTTTATAGGTTTTCCCCTCTCTAATCAACTTTTTAATCAAAGTACGCTGTTCCTCTGAACAATGTCTTGAACGACCCATTTTCCTCAGCTTTCAAATGCATGTTCAACAAGTGTTGGCTTCATCCTTAAATAGGGGCCACCTGATTCACACCTGTTTCTTCACAAAATTGATGACCTCAGTGATTGAATGCCACACTGCTATTTTTTTGAACACACCGCTTTCAACTAATTCAACTAATTGCCCAATTGCACAGCCTTAAGAGCGTGCATATCATGAATGCTGGGTCTCATTTGTTTTCTGAGAATCTACTGAACCTACTGGTAACTTGTTTGCCACGTAGCAATAAAAAAATATACGAAAAACCTTGATTATTCTGGTTAGTCACATTGTACTGCTATTATTTTGAACAATACTGTACATTAGTGATGCATTAAATGATTTAGATTACTAGATGTGAGGTGTGCTACAAATGTAATTTGTAATAGAGATCAAATGCGAACTGGAATCAAATGCTGTTATCTAAGAGTGGGTACAGAAAAGAATCACATTTTGTTGCTTTGCAGCCTGAAATGAAGTCGGACACAGTTTGTGTTTTATCCAGCTGGATTTATTCAGTGCAACTTAAAAGAATCCAAGTGAAAGAGTTGAAAAAGGATCAGCCCACTTGTCAGTATTTTGTTGAACCATTTTTTTGCTTTAATTACAGCCTTCATTCAGTCTGTTGGAATTTGTCTCTACTAACTTCGCACATCTAGATTTGCAATATTTGCACACTCTTCTTTGCAGAACTGATCAAGTTCAGTTCAGGTTGATGGTGAGCGTTTGTGGACTGCAGTCTTCAAGTGATTCCACAGATTTGCTCTCAGTGGGGTTTCAGTCTGGGCTCTGACAGGCCATGCAAGACATTCAGCTTGTTCTCCTTCAACCTCTGTGTGCTCAGTTTCACTGTGTGCTTTGGGTCCTTGTCACATTGGAAGTTAAACCTTCTTCCCATTGACAACTTTCTGGTTGAGGGCAGCAGATTTTCCTCAAGAATTTGATGGTATTTTGACCAGAGTTCCAGTCCCTGCTGCAGAGAAACACCCTTTAACAGAACATCACCACCTCCATGCTTTACTGGAGGAATGCTGTAATCTGGACAATGAGCTGGATTGCATGAGGTTTTTTTTCTTTAAACAATCCACATTAGTGGAACATTTGCAAAGGTCAGAGGGACAGGCCGTAGATTTTTGGGATAGGCCTACCTTCGAAGTACACTGCGTACTCTCCAAGTGTACGCAGTAATAGTAGAGAACAAACACCATTTCAGCACGGATTTACCATGGTAAAAACACAGTAAATGAAACAAAGTTTCCTAACAACGATGACCGCACTGTAGTCTACTGAGAAAACGAGGCAAAACACTTACAAACTGTTGTCCTTTTCTGTTGCTCGACTATTAAAAATGTAGAACTTGCTCTCATCTGAAAAGAGGACTTTGGACCACTGGGCAACAGTCCAGTTCTTCTTCTCCTTAACCCAGGTAAGACGCCTCTGAAGTTGTCTGTGGTTTAATAAGTGGCTTAATAAGAGGAATACGACAACTGTTGCCAAATTCCTTGACATGTCTGTGTGTGGTGGCTCTTGATGCCTTGACCCCAGCCCCTCAGCCTCGGTCCATTCCTTGTGAAGTTCCCTCAAATTATTGAATCATTTTTGCTTGACAATCCTCATAAGGGTTCAGGAGCCAAAATCATCACAATTAAAAGAACCAAAAGACTTTAACTACTTCAGTCTGTGTGTACTGAATCTATTTAATACACAAGTTTCACAAAACTAAATGAACTTTTCCACAACATTCTTATTGATTGAGATGCACCAGTACCAGCAGAATCAACTTAAAACACTTATTGTCTTATTAATAATGCATAACTGTATAAGCTAAGCTTATATTGTTTTTCCCCCTTGTTTATCTGTAAACTAAATAAAAAATATTTCAAGAATTAATTCCTTGTATGTATATATGTACTGCAGATAATATATATTTAACATAATAAACTCCAGAAAGCAGACATACATGTCTTACCTTTTTGCTTTAAGTTACTTTCCAGTGTAATGAAATTTTCATAGAAGATAAAATAAATCTGTGAGCAGTTGGTTTCAAAAAATGTCTTCAGTTCATTTCTGTCAGTAATATCTGTGGAGCAAACAAAAAATAAAGAATTAGACAAAACATATAACAGACAATAAGTCCAACATGTGCATGACTAAAACATTCCTTCTGATCACTCTGCACATATGATATAATTAAATGCTGACCAAAACATTCAGATATGAAACATAGACCAGGGGTAGGAAACATTGGTCCTGGAGTGCCGCTGTCCTAGAGTTTAGCTCCAACCCTAATCAAACACTCCTGCTAATCAAGGTCTTCTGAATTACTAGGGCTACAGGCAGATGAGGCTTTTTCAGGGTTGGAGCTAAACTCCGCAGTACATCGGTTCTCCAGGACCGATGCTGCCTACCCCTGATATGGACAGTAGATTTCATCCAGACTCAACTTTCATGAGATCAAAAAATCAACTGGTGCCGATTATAGCTGTATTTCCAAAACAAATTAGCAGGTTACCTAGACTGCATTTCTGGTAATTAAAGAGAAAACCAAGTTATCTGCCAACGACACCAAAAAAATTATGACTGGTTTATCTCATTAAAACTCTTTTTAAATCAATAGTGGTCACCTATAATTGAGTGATAAACTGACAGCAAGCATGACATATATATATAAATATTATACACATACACACTGAATGGACTGCATGGTTAATCGTATTTTATTGGTGATAACGACTTTGCTTCTCGAGTAATTAAGCATAATAGTGTGTAATACTGTCTGTAAATCTTTTATTTATTTTTATTTTTTTATTATTTTGCATTGACTACAAGCTTCCACAAGCTTTTATGTTTGGGGTTTTCATACGTCAACAGTTTACGTTTCCCAATCAGCAAAGAAAAAAAAAAGCTTGCAGTTGTGGTTGCTGAATAAATGCGCACATCAACCTCTGTACTGCAATATTGTTTAAAAAAAAAAAAAAACACTTTTCAATTATTGGAATTAATATTAGAAAATGTTATTTAAAAAAAAGCTATATGGGGAAAGTGCAATAATTCTAAAGAAATGTTCTCAAAAGATAAGAGTTGTGATTATAAATTCAATAATAACCATATCATACCATGTTATTGGTTCAAATATAACTATAACTAAATATTTGCATATGTGTTTTCACAATTTTTCATATCACTTGTAATGTATGTGTTCTTTGTACATTATTCACATGGCTGTAAGGTTATGTTTAGTGCTTGGGGCTTTTTTTAGGGTTGGGTTGCTGGTAGCACATCCTAAGACAGCACACATTTTCAGAAAACCGTTTCCAAACTCATGACTTAAAACCTGGTCTTACTGGTCCAAACATCTTTAAAGCTGAAATGAACATATCTTGTCCTTGCTGATGTTCAAATGGAGTGATGCATTGAATAAGTTCACAGTAAGGTCAATAGTAGATTTGTATCTACTTGAATGTTAATAATGTTCACATCTCACCTCCTCTTTCCTAAAGAAAGCGATCAAAGCAGCCCAAAGCCCTTGGACCGGCTTCAAAGAAACACTGGCAATTGCAACCAATTTGTAGCACTGGCGCTGGCCTGATTTTTAATAGCAGCAGGGACAGATGATAGATGATGACAAGGAATGGATTTGATGGCTGGAATAATATTTTGTCTGGAGCCAGACTGACAAAGCTGAGAACAGCCATTTGACAAATGTGGATGAAGTCATTCACTGGGAAAGTGGTGCTTATGTCAGGACAAGCTGTATTTTAGATATGAACTGCCCACTGAATATTAACAATATCTGAGAAAAATATCAGAAAATCTAAATGAAATTGACACCTCTGGCATTGATATTACCGTAAAGAAAGCAGAAACGCAGAGAAAGTCCACATCTGATTAAAGCAAGTAGTCACATCCTAAATAATACCAAGACATAAAACCTATCAGGATGAGCTACTTTATTATTACTAAACCTGTCATTACACTCGATCTACAGGCCAAAAGAAAAATTTACTATTATGATTTTGAACTGGAAGATGGATTTGGAAGCTAAGCATTTCTACCTTTTTCCTCGCTTAGAACATGCCTGTGTCTTTTAAATATTAAAGATATATATTAAGGATTAAACGTTCAGGACTCACCGCATATATAATTACTTTAAATTCAACATGTCAATTTTATGCTGGGTCTTTCTTTAGTCTGTATGGTGGGGATATAAATATTGAAAATCCATAATAAATTCACAGTGATTTTGCTCGTTAGCAAATATTACAAATTAACATACTTTAGCAGATTTAAACAGACAATTTATGGGCAACACACTTAATGTTGTTTATAAATGGTCTGAAACAAATTATACACACAAAAAAAATTTTGTGGTGTGGGATTTATTTTGAAACCATTTCCACTGAGAAGTTTCTAGTAAATTTCACAAATATATATATATATATATATATATATATATATATATATATATATATATATATATATATATATATATATATATATATATATATTTTTTTTTTTTTTTTTTTTTTTTTTTTTTTTTTTTTTTAAACATACCCCAATCTATGTTTTATTTGCAGCTTAAAAAAAAAAAAAAATGCACAGAGTATCTGAACTATTATGCATTGCCAATTCAGCCGATATTTTTGAGGACATTTATAGCAAAAGCAGTTATGCCAGAATTACAAAATGTTCAAATGCAAAACGCATACACAATTAAACAGGCTTCAATTGATGACCTTTATAACCCTAACCCTAAGTTGAATAAATAATGCACATATCTGATGTGTGCGTGTACTTTCTTGTGTGTGAACTGAACATGCAAACAAATTCAATGTGTATTACTGTGGTGGGCTTATGGAAGAGTTGCCACAGAGAGATGAGGGCAGAAGAGCAGCAATAACAACACAGGCGCGTCTCTTATCAGAACCTCTCACATGCTCTGCTTTTCAGCCCAAGAAAACACACTGAGGTTTGCCTGAGTGTTTGTAAGTGAGAAAGAAAGAGATCAGTAATATCCAATGATAGTTGGATGTCAAAGAGCTATTTCAACACCAGTGTATTTGAGATGTGAACGCGACCGTACCAAAGGTCATTTCATCTTCTGTCATTCAGTAACCGCTGGACTACTATAATCCTATTTTGACAGCACTGTCAATTAGAAATGGCCATTTCCTGATTCCCTTAAAGCTATATTCCAGGTTAAATTCAAGTTAAGCTCAATTCACAGCATCTGTGACAAAATAACTACAGTACCACATTACAATAATAAATAAAAATAAAAAATAAAAATTACAATAATAATAAAATAAAATTCTAGTTTAGTTAGGAAGTTACAATAGAAAATAAATAGAGCCCATTGAAATGCAAAAATGTGAAGCTCTGTAATTATTAAGGGTGTAATCATGTCACGATTTGATACATAGCATGCTACATATGAACTCACAATACAGGTGCTGGTCATATAATTAGAATATCATCAAAAAGTTGATTTATTTCACTAATTCCATTCAAATGCGAAACTTGTATATTATATTCATTCATTAAACACAGACTGATATATTTCAAATGTTTATTTCTTTTAATTTTGATTTTGATTCTTTTAAGTTTGATGTTTATAACTGACAACTAAGGAAAATCCCAAATTCAGTATCTCAGAAAATTAGAATATTGTGAAAAGGTTCAATATTGAAGACACCTGGTGCCACACTCTAATCAGCTAATTAACTCAAAACGCCTGCATAGGCCTTTAAATTGTCTCTCAGTCTAGTTCTGTAGCCTACACAATCATGGGGAAGACTGCTGACTTAACAGTTGTCCAAAAGACGAACACTGACACCTTGCACAAGGAGGGCAAGACACAAAAGGTCATTGCAAAAGAGGATGGCTGTTCACAGAGCTCTGTGTCCAAGCACATTAATAGAGAGGTGAAGGGAAGGAAAAGATGTGGTAGAAAAAAAAGTGTACAAGCAATAGGGATAACCGCACCCTGGAGAGGATTGCGAAACAAAACCCATTGAAAAATGTGGGGGAGATTCACAAAGAGTGGACTGCAGCTGGAGTCAGTGCTTCAAGAACCACTACGCACAGACGTATGCAAGACATGGGATTCAGCTGTCGCATTCCTAGTGTCAAGCCACTCTTGAACAACTGAGTCAGAAGCGCATCGCTTAAAAAAGGACTGGACTGCTGCTGAGTAGTCCAAAGTTATGTTCTCTGATGAAAGTAATTTTGCATTTCCTTTGGATATCAGGGTCCCAGAGTCTGGAGGAAGAGAGCAGAGGCACACAATCCACGTTTCTTGAGGTCCAGTGTAAAGTTTCCACAGTCAGTGATGGTTTGGGGTGCCATGTCATCTGCTGATGTTGGTCCACTGTGTTTTCTAAGGTCCAAGGTCAACAAAGCCATATACCAGGAAGCTTTAGAGCATTTCATGCTTCCTGCTGTTGACCAACTTCATGGAGATTAGGGCTGTCAACGAATATTCTAAATTCGAATATGTATTCAAATAGTTAAAAAAAAAAATAATTTCGAAGGTGAAAATTAATATTTGAATAAAAAAAAAAATTTGGAAAAAAACGCCCGTGGTAATAGAGGTGTGGTTGTGTGTTATTTGAGTGGGTGCGCTAGCGCGCCTGAGGGTTCAGGGACAGGTCACTTGAGTCACACTCTCTGGCACAGCATCACTTCTGAAAGTTGGCGCGTCTTCATTTAAGATGCCAGCAAGTGCAGAGCCCAACTCGACCGCAGCAGAGAAAATGAGGTAAAATTATTGACCCGCGAGATAAAGTTGTATGCAAGCTATTTAAGATACAGTCAGGATACCATTTGACCACTAGCAACATGAGGTCACATCTCAAAAATGTGCACCCAAATGAGCATGCCATAATGTGTGGAACTCCAGCTAAACAGTCACGTCTTGACACTTAACGTTAAATTTGCATCGCCCGCCACAAACTCTTTGTCTACAACACGACAAGAGGCCAAAACGGATAAAATAATTTTGTTCATTTGTAAGGACATGAGACCGATCAGTATCACGGATGGGGCAGGCTTCAGGGAGTTCTGTCAAGCAATGGATCCGAGGTTTGATTATTTATCGTTTCATGTTGAGGAAAAGTTCCATGTTTACCACAGCACAGCTCGCTCGGAGCATTCAATGTCAATTCTATATGCTATAAAACTTCAATTAATATTAATAAAATATGTTTCAATCACTGAATGAAGCCTGCTATATTTGGGACACCAGTCACGACCCTTAAATTGCTTGCACAAAACTTCATTTAAACCGTTATGCGCAGAGAACGTGAGAGAGCGTGAGGTCTGCAGTCTTGGACATTAGTTGATTTCCTTGTTTTTGTGTAGGTAGTACGTTGTCATATATGTTTAAACTTAAAAAGACAACCTATACAAGTTGTTATGTCTCTTTGTATTATTTTGTCCTGTTATTGACGTAATGTGTGTCATTGACAACATGCGCAACCAGATGCTCGAATAGTTCAAATATTCGTGTTTTTTTTTAGAGGGAATATTCGAACGTCATTTCTGAGCAATTTTGACAGCCCTAATGGAGATGCAGATTTCATTTTCCAACAGGACTTTGCACCTGCACACAGTGCCAAAGCTAGCATGGTTTAAGGACCATGGTATCCCTGTTTTTAATTGGCCAGCAAACTCTGCGATATGCGATATGCCAGACCCAAGAATGCAGAAAAGCTGAAGGCCACTATCAGAGCACCCTGGGCTCTCATAACACCTGAGCAGTGCCACAGACTGATCGACTCCATTCCACGCCACATTGCTGCAGTAATTCAGGCAAAAGGAGCCCCAACTAAATACTCAGTGCTGTACATGCTCATACTTTTCATTTTTATACTTTTTAATTGGCCAAGATTTAAAAAAAAAAATCCTTTCTTTGTATTGGTCTTAAGTTATATTCAAATTTTCTGAGATACAGTATTTGGGATTTTCGTTAGTTGTCAGTTATAATCATCAAAATTAAAAGAAATACACATTTGAAGTCTGTGTTTGATGAATGTATATAATATACAAGTTTCACTTTTTGAATGGAATTAATGAAATAAACTTTATGATGATATTCTAATTATTAGGGGTGCTCTGATCACAATCTGCCGATCGTTAATGCGCATCTCGTCAGTAAAGCCGGTTCTCTAATCAGCGGTAAATTCCCTCAGGTGTGTGATTTCACATAGAGCAGCTGTTACTACACAGAGCCATTGTTAACTGAGAAGCTGCGCAAATCCACGTTAATTTTCAGTGTTATTTGTGCATCTTCTCAGACATGTCCCACCCATCCCAACTGCAAATTACGCCTATGACTATCTGTATATAAAAACAATAGAAGTCTATGCAATGTCCCCATTTAGATAGCTAAATAAATGTGTGTGTGAGTGTGTGCCTGTCAAACTGCTCCAGTGGGATGAATGTCAAAAACCCATCGGAGCCTGACATGTCCCTCTCATACCCATTTACATCATCCTGACCCGTCAAGCCCAACCACACAGTATCACAGATGAAGGAAAAGCGAGAAGGAAGATCCTGTCCACATGACATGAATGAGCCAAGATTGGAATACAAAATATTTCAGTGTTTTCATACACAGGGTACAGTGAGCTCACACTATTCCTTACTTTATCTTCCTTCTTCACGTTTTATGTTGCATTCCTATACTAAAATGTTTTTAAATTAGTGTTGTTTCTGTTTGTGGTAATTTAGCAGATTAAAGTGATTTTTTTTTTTTTAAGTAGTGGTCGACCAATATGTTTTTTGACAGCCGATGCCAATATCTTGGAAAGCAGGGGGGCCGATAGCAGATATAAAGCCAATTATTATTTTTATTATTATTATTATTAATATTTAAGAAATTTGAAATAATTTGAAAATGGATTAAAAGAAACATACTTATACTTTAGGTGACATATGATATGATATGACACATGAAGTATTTTCACAAATAAATAAACATTTAAAAATATTATAATATTTAAAAAGTAAACACTGTGACCAACCAGGCACTCAGTATTCTGGGAATGTTTTTGAGCATTTGGAATCAAACGTTTCAAATAAAGCCAGGGTAACTCTCATTTTACACACAGTGAAAATGACAATAGAAAAAAATGCATAAAGAACATTAAAAAATTAAATATCCATTAGTCATTCAAAGATTTGTTTAAATTATATAAATGCATATTTGCTTAATGCTGACGGTAAACAAAAAAAAAGTATTATAATGTTTGCCTTTCTATTACTAATAGGCCCAATATAAAATAAATCTTTATTAACATTCTGTATACATTACTTTGTTTAACCATTCTATCTGATTATAAGACAGACTTCTATCTGTATTAGACAGAACTGTTAACGACGACAACAAACCAGAGAGAAATGTGAGCACTATGTGCGCTCAGGCACTGCCGCTCTCACTACCGTCAAAATAAACAAACACATCGGCCAAGCAGAAAAACTTATCGGCCGATAAGAAAAGAAAAGAGTATTCATACCTTTATCTCAGTACTGAATAACCTTTGGCAATGATAACAGCCTAAAAGTTCTGTGTGATATAATGTGACAGGATTTATTTAAGCTTTAATTTATACAGTGTTTACTTTTAAAATCAATGACTTTATTCTTATTTTTTTTATTATTTTTAAATACTTTCCTCATTTCCATGTAATTTCAAACCTGTATGACTTTCTGTTTTGCTGTGTAACATGACATATGTTTTGAACAACCCAACAGTTTTGATGTGAATGGTTGCGATTTCACATTTAGTATCCAAATACATTTTTTGGAATCTCAGTATGAACAGTCAGACAGGCTTTTAAATATTTTCTCTAGTCATTGTTTGGGAAAGGACTAATTTGTTATGTTACACAAAGGTGCACAATATAGTCTCACTATTATTAATATTGTTCAAATACATCCATTGTCGCTCGCTCTCTAGTGAATTACACCAAGTAATGTTCATGAAAAATTTGACAGATTGACTACCCTATTGACTAATTGAAATATCATGAATGAGTGAATAAGCCAGTGGTTTGGACACCAGTATGCGTGAATTTACATATTTAATCTGTGGTGATTTATTTGTATTTTTTTCTAATGTGTCTTGCAAGAGCAGCACAACAGAACAAAGTCATGATGGACATGAGCAGAGGCAAAATCTCTAGTTGTCCATCCTCTATTTCGACTGACAGCTAATCTCTGTTGTTGTATAATAACGTTTCTTGGCATCATTCTGACGCTAACATCATTACAGTTACTAAATACACAGATACACAATGGTCCAAAATGACAATGCGAATAGTCCAAAAGATTGGATTTGAAAGCCAAAACAGATCTGTGTGATCAAAGCCTCCATTACCTGTCTAACGTGATAGTTGGCTCTTGGTCTGACTGTTTGTCAGGGTCACTTTCCAGACAGTGATGACAGAGAACACCTGACGCTGTGAATGCCTTACACAAACGGAGTTCAGGCCTCAGGATCACATGCACAGGCATAAAGAATATTAAACACTTGGCTGAAAATTAACTTTACAAAAACCTAAAAATTGTCATCCAACACTACAGGGACCTGCCGGCTAAAGACACAAACGTGAATTTGCTTGATGCAATTTGAATGGCCAAGGCCAATTTGTTTCCTTAAGCAAATTATTTGTCTCTGAATGGTTCAAAGCTGAAGTCTTTCTTTTTCAGAATAAAATGAGGCATTACAGCTTATGTTGCAAAACTCAAACGCAATAACAAACCAGCCAGAATAATCCTACCACTTCAATTTCCTTTTAAAACACTGTATTGATGATTTACACTAATTCATTTTAACTAAAGAGTTGGTGCATGCAGATATATGATACGACTTCCTGTGCTCCTGTAGCTCAACAGGTACAGCATAATACTAACCATATAAGACAAGTGTTTGATACTTATGTTGGCAAAAATGTTAAAGTAATAAAAGCTTCTGCCAAAAAATAAAATAAAAGCATGCAAGTTAATTCAGGCATGTGATCAGCTAGAGACAAAAAAATAAGTAAAATCTGACCACGGCCAAAGCCACGACCACAAGTCCAACCCTCAGCACTCATTATTAAAAATATGTATTTTAGCACATTAACAGATATATCTCATATTGTAAAAATGCATACTGTCCTGTAAAAAAAAAATTAAATCAGCATTTAATAATCATGACAACAATATAATATTTTTTTATATATAGTAAAGTATATAGAATTGTTATTATTACTAAAGTACCTGCCAAAAGTTTGGAAACATTACCTTTACTATTTAATTAATGAATTATATAGAAATAACTACTGCTGCTCAAGGCTGAATTTATTTGATAAGTGGATATACAGTACTAGTTATGTGAAAATTACTATAACTAGTAAAGCGTAAGAGATGATCAGTTTACATGCCGCTTGAACTTAGGCGCTACAATGATCTGTAAAAACACATTAAAGAGCCAAAAAAGGTATTCATAGTTTGAATATTTATTTATTTTTAAGACAGACAAAATTTGAAAGTTAAGACTTTATTTCATACCAAAAGTAACCAGCTCTGTCTTGTCTGTCAGTACATTCTCAGTGTCCTCTTTGCTCTGTGATGTATTTTTCAATGCGTAACAACATGATGTGTGGTATGGGAGCACAATGGTCAATAAATACTGGCAATTCTTAAGATGAAGTTTCACACTGTTCCTAAACCCTGGCTTAACGTTCATTGTCAAGTCAAGTCTTCTTTATTGTCAATTCTTCCACATGTACTGTATATACACACATACAGAGAATCGAAATTGCGCTACTCTCAGACCCCAGTGCATACAGATGTACAGTAGAGCCTAAAAATCTAGATCAAATATAAAATGTAGATACAACTATACAGTAAGGGAATATAAAAAAAAAGACATTTATTAAAATGACAAATATAAAGTTAAATAAAGCAGCGCTAGGCACATGGCAGATAGATTGCAAACCATGCAGTGAAGTGAACAAACAGTGCAGATAAAAGATTTTGTCCAAAAAAAAAAAAAAAAAAAAAAGCTTATTTAGTCCGATTAAAGTGACAAAGGACTCAAGAGCAGTTATTTTGTTTAACTGACTGATAGAGGTAGTGGAATGACGTCAGTTCCATGGAGAATGAGGTAGTGAGCAAACCAATGCTGCACAAAGTAACTGGTGCTTGTCATTGTAAATGTGTGTTTGTGTGGGGTGGGGGGGGGGGGTGGAAGGACCTGGGGATGTGGGTGCCTGGGGCAGAAGAGGGGAGGTGGGCAAGTTCGGGAGGGACTTCAGCTTCCTGACAGCCTGATGGATTAAACTGTCCTTCAGTTTGCTAGTCCTGGCCTGGAGACTCCGCAGTCTCCTCCCTGATGGCAACACACTGAAGAAGCTGTGTGACGGGTGGGTGGGATCACCTGAGATGCAGAGGGCTTTGCGAGTGAGACGGGTTCTGTAAATGTGCTGGAGGGAGGGGAGAGAGACACCAATGATCTTCTCAGCTGCTCTCACTATGCGTTGCAGAGTCTTTTGGCAGGACGCGTTCCAGGCGCCATACCACACAGTGATGCAGCTCGTCAGGATGCTCTCGATGTGCCTCTGTAGAAGGTGTACATGATGGGGGGCGGGGTTCTGGCTCTTCTCAGTATGGGGAGGAAGTAGAGACGTTGTTGTGATTTCTTGGCCAGTGCTGCGGTGTTTTCAGTCCAGGAGAGGTCCTCTGTGATGTGCACACCCAGGAACTTGGTTCTGCTCACTCTCTCCACAGTCGCACTGTTGATGGTCAGAGGAAGACGCTGAGTGTGCACTCTCCTGAAGTCAACAACAATCTCCTTCATCTCCTCCATGTTCAGAGAGATATTGTTGTCACTGCACCACCCGGCCAGCCGGCTAACCTCTTTGTTGCTAATGAGACCCACCATAGTCTGGTCATCCGACTAAACACACATCCTTGGGGGGGCACCAGTGTTTAGTGTGATGGTGCTGGATGTGTTGCTGTCGACCCGTACTGTGTGAGGTCTTCCAGTCAGAAAGTCCAACAGCTAGTTGCACAGCGAAGTGTTGAG
This sequence comes from Carassius auratus, assembly GCF_003368295.1. Classification (NCBI taxonomy): domain Eukaryota; kingdom Metazoa; phylum Chordata; class Actinopteri; order Cypriniformes; family Cyprinidae; genus Carassius; species Carassius auratus. Next base: position 1,339,920 of record NC_039284.1, read on the forward strand.
CACTAGCTGGACCAGTTTATAAATGAGCTGATGAGGGATGATTGTGTTGAATGCTGAACTGAAGTCTATGAACAGCATTCTGACATATGAGTCCTTTTTGTCCAGATGTGTGAGTGCTGAGTGGACAACAGTGGAGATGGCTTCATCGGTTGACCAGTTGGACAGATATGCAAACTGGAAGGGGTCCCGGGAGGGGGCGGGGGCAGACTTGATGTGGTGCATGACTAGCCATTCAAAGTGGAGGTCGACCGATATATCGGCCGATATTTGTCATTTTTTTATATATCGGCATCGGCGATATCCGTGTTTAGTAGCACCGAGTCAGGCACATCGGCGGGCAGCCCAGTGTTATTGATGCGGTGGAAAGTGCTGCTGCTGCCGCTGCATGTGAAGCACCCCAAGCCAAAAATTTTGGAAGATTCAACAACAGTCCTGGGAGATAAAGGTAGTCAGAGAATTTCACTGTGTAAATGGGAAGGAGACATTGGCAGCTCTCACAAACACTGCAGTGTGATTGAGGGCTCCGTTACTCCGCCCCGCTCACAGACAGCAGCGTGCTCGGAGAGACAGCTGTCCTGGAGCTGCCATACGGTGAATGGCATTTGTTCGGAAGCATGGTTTGATGCAGACATTAACAAGTTTTCCATCCAACTCATTTGTATTTAGGGATGTCAATATTCTAGAATTTTCATGATCGATCGTCGTTTAAATTAACGACCAAGTAATAACCTTAATGCTGCAAAATGCGTCTGCAGCGGTATTATTATTATGTGCAAAAGCCACTTGGAAAAAAAGCTTTCTCACCCGAATTAAAGGAGTTTTAGTTTGAATAACATGCTAGTAGCAAGACTGTTAAATGAATAGATGTGATTATGATCATTTGATAAAATGAAGAGAGCGCGCCATACGTTGGAGATCATTTTACTTTGTTGACTGTTTCCCATCAAGAAGACCGCTGAATGCGCCTCTTTAAATGGCTTCGTGGTGCTCGTTGTTGTATTTTAAAACGCAACTGCATTGTTTTCAAATGACACTACAGTAGTGGTGCAACGGATCATCGTTGAGCCGTTATCCGTTCGGATCAATATCTTCGGTTCAGCACACACGTGACCCGCGGATTGATTTATAAAAAATAAAAATAAAAGTTGCGCATGTTCAGTCCACACTCAGTGGTCATGGCGAGTGGAGAAACGGAGGAGCTTGAATGGCCCGCGCATTTTGGTTTCCCTGATAGAATGATGAAGGAAAGAGGTTAGAGTGAAAAGATTGTGCCAGATCTTTATGAACTGGAGAAGAAAAAAAGTTGTGGATGAACTACCCCAAGCATCCTCTGTTGCGCTCACGACAGAAGGGTGGACTTCCAGGGGGACGGAGAGCTATGTGACGATAACTGCTCACTTCATCACAGCAGACTGGAAGATGAGAAGTCCGGCTATTATGTTAAAAAGAAGATATTATGCCATGTGCACTTTAAGTTGATTTCATATATTTTAATTTAATGATTTAATGTTAATAAAAAAATACAAAACGTATGTTTATTTGTCTTGGCCTTTTTTTTTTTCTGATCCGAAAAATTATCCGATCCATACGAGCGCGGGATTGACTAGATGTATTTGGAGGTTATTGCTCACGTCTCGTTCTGCACATATCCAAATCCTTCCATATTCTCAATGTATCTGAATGTTAAACTATAATATTTTATTTTTATTTTTTTTATGTAAACTAGACGGAACAGATCATAGATCATCTCTTCACATGAGCAAAAACGTCCTTGGCATAACAGCAGAGTGGACCGGTATAATGCGGTATATATATGACCTGTTTTATATATTTAATACTTGGTCAGTTTATTGATTTGTTTGGTTAACTTTGGATAAATTTTGTATTTTAATGCTGTGTAGTGCACAAAAGAGAAGTCAGTGCTCAATAAATGATGATAAGTTTAGAAATGTTGTGCATCCACTTATTATTAGTGTGACATTTTAGTATGCAAATGAAGGGGAAAACTTCAAGATTTCGGCCCTAAAAATCGGCAGCACATAACGGCCATCGGCTGACCCTGACCTCTAAACATCGGCATTGGCATCGGCTATAGAAAAACCCATATCGGTCGATCTCTAATTCAAAGCACTTCATGAGGATGGGAATAAGTGCAACAGGACAGTAGTCACTAAAGCAGGATGGAGATGGCTTCTTCGGAACTGGAATGATGGTGGTAGTTTTGAAACATGTGGGAACAACAGCCTGACTCAGTGAGATGTTGAAAATGTCTGTGAAGACATCAGTGAGATCTGCTGCACTGTCTCTCAGTACACGCCCAGGGATGTTGTCAGCTTTGAGTGCATTGATCCTGCTAAAGGATCTCCTCACACTGTCTGGGGTCAGTATAATCACCTGGTCGCCGGGTGGAGGTTGAGTCTTCTGTGCAGTGGTGCTGTATTGTTGCTCAAAGCGAGCGAAGAAGGTGTTCAGCTCGTTCAGCAGAGAGATGTTGCTGTCACAGGTCCGTGATGGGGGCTTGTATTCTGTAATGGTCTGTATCCCCTGCCATAGGTTCCTAGTGTCTCTGGTGCCACTGAATTGGTGAGCTATCCTCCTGGAGTGCTGTATCTTAGCCTCTCTGATGCCACGGGACAGGTCGGCCCTGGCTGTTCTCAGGCCCACCTCATCTCCAGCTCTGAAGGTAGCGTTCCGCATCTTCAGGAGTCTGTAGACCTCCCCTGTCATCCACGGCTTCTGCTGGCCCCGGACAGTGACGGTTTTTGTGACTGTTACATCATCAATACACTTGTTGATGTAGGCAGTGACAGTCTCTGAGTACTCCTGGAGGTCAGTGGAGTTATTGCATGTGGCAGCCTGCTTAAACATGTCCCAGTCAGTTGTGTTGAAGCAGTCTTGAAGAACCTCTGATGATCCTTCTTGCCACACTTTAATCTGTTTGTGAACTGGTTTGGCAACTTTAATGAGCGGTCTGTATGCAGGCATTAGCATGACAGTGATGTGGTCTGAGGCTCCGAGGTGGGGAAGGGGGAGGGCTTTGTAAGCTCCTCTCTGTGTGGTGTAAACAAAGTCCAAAATGTTATTACCTCGTGTTGGAAAGTTAATGTGTTGGTGTATTTTTGGAAACACACCCTTTAAGTCAGCATGGTTGAAATCCCCAGCTATGATGAAAAAAGCATCGGGGTGTGATGTCTGCTGCTCACTGATGTGCTGGTACATCAGCTGGTAACGTAGTAATCGAATGTAGTCCAGTTTATTGTCCAACGAGCGTACGTTAGCCAGTACGATGGTGGGGATAATTGGCTTGTGTGGGTTAGCTGTTAGCCTAGCCCGGATACCTCCGTGCTTATCCCTCTTCTGCTTCCTCTCACACCGCTGGTGGCGCCTCTGCTTTGGGCGAGATGCAGCTGTGGGGGTCGGTGATGGTGTAGGCATCCGTAGCAAACCAAAATCCCACAGCTGTTCTGTGTGCACGGAGCTTAACTATAAAAAAACAGTACTGCCGACATCGAGCAGAAACTCGCGAGTGTATGCACGCTTCCAGACAGGTAGACGCGATGACGACTGACAATAACACTGCGACTCACAAGACAAAAAACACGAAAATACTGTTCTGTCGGGACAGAGAGAAGCGAAGTCATCGAGAGAGTCATCTTTGAAGAACAAGGCAGTGAAGTGCCAAGTTAACACCACAAAAACAGTGATAACCCAGCTCCAAACCATGGTTTTATAACCCCCACCTCTAAAGTCTAAAAATGTGAAACGTTCCTTTAACCAGAAAAGCAGAGATAAGAAAGAGGATAACCAGGGGTTAAGCACAGGGGTTAAGTCAGAAAATTAGGGATGCACCGAAAATTCGGCCACCGAAAATTTTCGGCCGAAAATGGCCTTTTCGGTTTTTGGCCGATAGACTTTTATCACCGAAACAACACGGCCGAAATGTTGTGATGACGCAAACAGAAACCGCGACCTGCACGTGCACCTGCATAGCGCAGACCACGAGCTCCCCGCGACATTCACTTAACACCAGTGAGAACATTCTCTCTCTTCGTATTCCTTTATTCGCAGCACTAAAACGTCTCCTAACAAAGAGATTAAGACGGACCACGAAGTAAAAACAAATAAAAGTACAGTCTTATAGAGTCTGTTAGCACACGTCTCACTGAGATCTTTTCGGATCCTCTGCACTTCATTGCGAATGTGCTTGATCCGCGTTATAAAGACCATTACTTGGATGTGGAAATAAGGCAGCGCGCACTAGAAATGATCCAGGCCGTGCTGGATGCGGAGAACCCGCATGGAGACGGAGAAGCGCCAAGTGCAGTAGACAAATCAGAGCGCAGAAAAAAAGACTAGTCTCTGCACCAGATGAGGGGCATGCACCATCGTTGTCTGATATGTTCAGTGGAATTCTGCAACAAAGTGCCTCAAATAATAATAATACGTTGACTATTTTGTTCTTAGGCTACTATATATATATATATATATATATATATATATATATATATATATATATATATATATATATATATATATATATATATATATATATATATATGTGTGTGTGACATCTCATAATGTGAGATTTCTGCTTTAATTTGATAAAAAATCTTTATTTATGCCCTGGCCCTATTTAAATACACTCTCTCAAATATTTCTCAAATGTCAGGCAGATGACAAGCTCAACTGCTCAACAGCTAGATGGTTATCTGTCTGAAGTCCTCATCCCCAGAAGTGATAACAGTCTTGCCTACTGGAGAAGTAATGCACTTTCTAGTCCTACAGAGAAAAATTTCAAATGCACTTCACCTAAATGCACTTTGTTTTTATGAGAGAACAGTTCATTTTAAAACCTTTCTGCAGGCCAGTAGGCCTGTACATTATTTAATATTCACATGAATGGGATACATTTTTAGTTTGAATTTTATTTTATACTGTGCATTGTTGCAATGTGCTTAATAAATATTTGCATAATTTGTAATTATGTATTTTTATGTTGTTGTTTTTTAAAATAAGTTATGTAATTGTAATTATCTTTGAAACCTTAATATTAATTTATGCAATTGCAATGTCTTAATTTTAGTAAAGTTAGTACACGGTCATAGCAATAAATGCAACGGTACTAATAATTGGCATAATTTCTTTCGGTGTTTCGGTTTCCGGCCTTGGTTTTCTCTTTTTCGGTTTTCGGTTTCGGCCAAGAATTTTCATTTCGGTGCATCCCTACTGAAAATCCCTATGATTAATAAAAATCTAAGAATTCACGTGCAAGGTTTAAAAGAAAAACAACCACTGTTCATAAGCAGCCAGCTTATTTATCATGCTGCTTGGTTATGAGACTCGCTTAACAGCAGAGCTCAAGCCCTTAACAGGGAAATTGCTTTCTACACCCCCGAGGCCAAACTACTTCTCCTTTACTCTACTTCTCATTTCACTATTTTATTGTTTAACTCTCTCTTAAAAAAAAAAAAAGAAGATTAATCTCTTTTTACAAAACAGACCTGATGGCGTTACAAAAGTAATGCATTACAGTAATTTATTACTTTTTCCTGTAACGCAGTAGTGTAAGGCATTACTAATTAATTTTCAGTAATATTTTACTCTGTACATTTTCAGCAAAGCGTGCGTTAAAAAAAAAAAAAAAAAAACCTTTGCGAGACCGCGAGATTTCATTAATCTCCCTCTTGTTGGTGTAACTTTGTTATTGCGTGACATAGTCCAGTGAAGGCGGGTTTTACAGGAGTGGCGCGAGGGATGATTTCTGCCCCTGCTGTGCTCGTGAGTCGCGCTTGCCAGTGGAAAAGCGGCTAATGAAGATGGCAGAAGACGACTGTACATTCACAAGGTGGTAAGCAGTTAGGCTATGTTTAGCCTATATGTTCAGTTCTGTGGACTAAAATGACTGAGGCTAAGGGGTTGGTCCTCCAATTGCACTTTATACTTGAGAAAGCACAGCCTAAGCTATGTTCATCATGTGCACTTTGTGGATGACAGTTTTGTGTTGTGAACCTCTTGAATTCAAAGAGAATAAAGTAAAACAAATGTGCATCTTGTCATGGCATTAGAGTTTACTTATGTTGTGTCTTATATTAATAGACCCAAGCTATTCACGGATATTGCCAGATAATAATTTTACCTCTACCATACTTTTAACAGACTTTAATCATTTGGGATTTTGCAGAGGTGTCAAGTAACGAAGTACAAATACTTCGTTACTGTACTTAAGTAGAAATTTGGGGTATCTATACTTTACTTGAGTAATTATTTTTCTTTACTTTTTACTTCTACTCCTTACATTTTCACGCAAGTATCTGTACTTTCTACTCCTTACATTTTAAAAATAGCTCCGTTACTGCTATTTTATTTCGGCTTGTTTTCATTCTGGCTTGTCATAATTGAGAAAAAAAAATATCCAGATAAATCGCGCCATCCGGATGGAGTCAATTTGATTGTGGTTGGATGAGAAGTATAAACATATACCATTCCGACACCCACCCTATTGGTCTGTAGGCGATCCATCCATCGCACCTGCACATGACACAAATCACATCACACTCCAGCAAGGACATAGCCGGTTTTGGGTTCGTTTATCAAAAATTATATTTCTTAAAAGTAGGGTGGAACTGGCTTCCGATCGCCTCAGAGTCAGTCCCCTTAAATTTCATATGAAACCGGCGTCAGACCGCGGTCTCCTCTCTGTCTTTCAGCGCGCTCTGCAATCCGAGCTCAGTGATCAGCCGTGAAACAGTGATTCAATGCGAGCTCAAACAGAGACAGAGGACACAAGGTGTGTGTTTCTCGATAGATTGTTAGAATATCTGTATCCGTGCAGTTCTTTGTCATAAATACAGTTTACAAAAGGTCACGAGGGAGCAGTCGGTTTCTCATCTAGTATAAAGTTTTCGCTTGTCACCGCGCGCTTATCACAGCCGTTTCCTCCAGCGAAAATCTAGCCCTTAACACATATGAACGAACGCATACTTTAATTACTCTTATTTAAATATAGCCTACTTAATACACTACTGTGCAAAAGTCTTAGGCACGTTAGTATTTTCACTTAAAAGAGTGGTGTTCGTCATGATGGTGTGTCAGTATAAAATATCAGTTTATATTTCCAAACATCCATTTTGCCGTCGTCAAACTGCTTGTGCATTTAAAATCGCACTAGATTATTATTAAAATTAATGGCAAACTGATTTTTCCTAAGGACACACTACAGCAAAATATATAAATAACTGACTTAAAACACTCTTTTTGGGGTGAAAATACTATATTTTCTTTTCCATAAAACTTTTGCACAGTACTGTATTTTAAAAACGACATTGTTGCTACTTAATAAAGAATGACCATACAGTAATTCACAGGACTGATTAAAGACAGTAACAGACAGCACTCATCTTAACTAAATATCAGAGTGAGTGACAGAGATACAGTAGAAACATTATGTGTGCTTTTGTATTAAATAATGACCCAGATTGTGAAATACATTTATTAGCCTTATTAAGGGAAGCACAACTTGGGAAATGAGAGCATCCAAGGTGAAAGCTATGGATTTATTTTAAATATTTATAATATTCTCTAATGTTATCCATAGTTTTTTTAGGTTATTTTTTTTTAAAGTATCGTTTTAGGCGCCGTTACCGTTTTAAAAGTATCAAATAAGGCACTGGACCCTTCTTAAAAGTTATTATTTCTCACTGGCTCATTTACCAAATGGGGGCTTTCTCTTCATCCTCCACAAATTAAGCTGTGGCTAGTTCGGTAGCGAGACATTTTAATAAATTATCGTTTGCGAATGACGACGCGATTGCCAATTTTGTGATAACTAGGCTTTACCAACTTTGTAACCCCGAACACTGGACATAGCAGACATATGTACCGAATACAGGAAGCTATCGATTAAGAAGGTATCAGGATTATGAGTTATTTTTAGTTTTTGATTAACAATGTGGATTAATCATTAATTTTGACAGCACTATAATATTTATTGTATATAGACAACCATACAAGGGTAATTGTTACTAAGCCTGCACCAATGTTCTTGTCCATTGCCCTCGCAGATTCATGCAGCTAAGCTTGGATGTACATTTACATTCCATTAAAGCTTATTGATGACATGCCTCTGAAGTTTGACTTTTTGCACCATAACAATAGTTATTGGCAACTAGTCATCATATCTCTAGCTCTTTAATGTATTTGCATTGTACTAAAATGCGTTCATTTTCAGTGGGCATATATGCGGCTGAAAAAAGGTAGCCTAGCCCTAGTGCATCACAAATTTTTCAACATGAACATTTTAATATAACATTATAGTCATTATGGCCTTTAGAATTTTTTTTTTTTTTTTTTGAGAGGTGGGGTAGTGCACAATAGGCCCCTCTGGCACGGCCCAAGCTTTTGTTCTTAATGGCATTTTTTCTTACATTACTTTTACTTTTATACTTTAAGTAGTTTTTTAAACCAGTACTTTTACACTTTTACTTGAGTAAAAAGCTTGAGTTGATACTTCAACTTCTACAAAAGTCTTTTTAAACCCTAGTATCTATACTTCTACTTGAGTAATGAATGCCAATACTTTTGACACCACTGGGATTTTGTCTGTCATCCTTTTTTTTTTTGTCTTGAGCCTTCACTTTGCCAATTATATGCTACATTGTTAGTAGCCTGGATAGCCCACAGTCATTATGGAACATCAAATTGCCTTCTACTGGATGTAAAATGCTCTGTATTACATTATGTCATTTAAGAATTTTAAGTTCTACCTTGTAGTTATTTTCGTGTAAGTAACTCAAAAGTAATACAGGAGTAATGTAATGTATTACAATTCTGAGTCAGTAATATTGTAAGGTAAAGTATTACATTTAAATAACAGTAATAAGTAATCTATAATGTATTACAGTTTGGAAGTAACTTGCACAACACTGGTTATGGAGTAATGGAAAGTGAGAAAAATAAAACCTACAGCAATACCTGTTGGGCATATAAAAAAAAAAAAAGAGTGGAGCATTCAGAGAGAAAATGACAGCTTTTCAAAGTGAACAGATTCTCCAAGTGACCAGAAACTGAAAAAAGTATTGAAAACAAAGACTAGGACTAGAATGGACTGTGAAACACACACACACTGGACACTTTATTAGGTACAGCTTGCTTCATGGCATAGATTCAACAAGGTGTTGGAAACATTCCTCAGAGATTTTGGTTCATATTGATATGATCGCATCACACAGTTGCTGCAGATTTGTCCAGATCCGACCCGTCACCCCGTGATAATACAAAAATTAAATCCACACCTGCCCAGACCCATTAATATTTGGCCCGTTGAGTACCAAAAAATATACAATAGACAGTTTGTGAAGAAAAATATTATTAATCATCATTATTCATTTCAGATGTTTACATTTGGAAAAGCTGTGTTTCCTGCATAAACCTGCCCCTGTTGGTTTGGCAATAGCTTGCTTGAGGTTTAAAATCATTGGTGTACCCATAAGCCAATCACATAACGTTTGGTTATGACGTGTGTTATGCGCTGGCTCAGCTGCCTCAAACTTCTGTAGTAAACACAGGTACATGTATGCTGCGAAAACAAAACCATCGAGCAAGTTTCACTGCCTCCTTAACCTGATCCTGCACAATCACAATTATTGCCTTGCCGGGCTTTGGCCTCCCCAGTTTCTCGCTGAGTAGGGCCACAACATCACCTCCATTCAAAATGTGAAACAAAACGCTCTTCTTGTTTGGGCTTCAGCGGGCAAATGCCGTGAATATTCTCCACAACAGAGCGAATAGGATCCCGTGTCTCCATGTCCGCTGTCGTTTTCGATTTCCCTAACCTAATCTACAATCTTAATCTCGGCGGTTAGCGTCTACGTCATGGCATTCAACCAGCCCTCTGTTCGTTGATTGGCCGGCTGTTGTGGAAATGGAAGAAAACTGGGAGATGGTTTGCTAACTCAGACTGAGTACAGAAGCGAACTGAAATTGAGCGGAAGTACGAAGTCTGACGTAGTCAGGCTACAAAGTAACTAACATAACTGAAAATGTAAGCATCCACAACATTAAAACAACGATATATTGCAGATGATAGATACACACACCCCTGATACAGAAACAGGTCTGCTGGATTTGTCATAGAAACCTGAGGGTGTGTTTATCCAAATGCACCTGATGCAGGGGCATTGACTAAAAAAATTGTGAATATGCCAATCTCTAGTTCCAACTCGTTGCATTAATCCTTATGTGCAGGCATACTGTGGAAAATATTGTCCACCCCTAAAGAAAAACATTATTTACAAATGCTGCCATTTTTCTCGCCATTTAATTAAAAATAAAAGCTTCTCGGATTCAGAAAACCAAAAAGTGAATTTAATACACCAACAGAAAATGTCAACATTAAAATCCAAATGTAGACTGGCTCTACAGGGGAGTCTTTCTGCAACCGGCTATTAAATAAATTAAGAAACCGACAGAGGCAGAAGCTTTTGACCACACTGTGACAGAGGTTAATAACAAATCCATGCCTGTCAGCCGGAGCCAAGCAGATGCAGAGAGCAAAAAAGATATGGCGAACTCTGGGGCTTTTACAGCACACCCGTACAGTGAGCAGCAGCCACTCTGAATGCTGATAGATTTTTGGAACGGCATCAACTTTCAGACAAAAATAATAAATTCTTCACCCTCAGTAGGACAGACAGCTTTCATCACAATGCCAGCTAGAAGCAATTCTTTAAACTCCCGCATGAGCTGCTAAAAAGCATCCGAAAACATGCAAAACTGTGACTGACGCGTGTGGCCTTCATAATACTTCACCTATCTGACAGGAGGTGAAGAAAAGAGCCCTGAAACATCAATAAGCTCAACAGCAAAAGCTGACACTTTTGATAAGGGAGACTAGGGCTGCACAATATTGGGAAAAAAATGAAATTGCGATATTTTATTTTTCTGGGATATATATTGTGATATGAAATATAATCAATTTTTTTCTTACAAACAAAAATGGGGTGAGCACACTTACATTCTCATTTTAAATGATTTAAACATCAGAGTATTATTTAGAGTAAATTATGTGTTTGCAACTTTAGGATATGGTTTGAATTGTTAACATATTAACTAACATTAACTTACCACGAGTAATAGTTTTGTTACTATTTTTTAGGGATGCACCAATCATGATTTTTCATGGCCGATTCCGATACCGATTTTTTACAAGCAAACTGGCTGTTTTTTTTTTTTTTTTTTTTAAGCAACAAACAAGAAAGAAGGAAAGTGTGCATAAACAAGATATTTGGTATTTAATAGGCCAAACTGGCTTTTGGCTATTGAAAACAATAACCTTAACCATCTGAAATTAACGGCAGTAACTGCACAGTAAGTAGACTACATTCAATACAAACATAGATGGTACAGACATCAGCATTTAGCTTTTGTTTTTAAATTGGGTTGAAACTACAGAGAACTGGCCTTAAATTTAAAGATTAACTATAACCATGTGAAATTAAAAGCAACAACTGCATAGTTCTACAGTCCTAACAACACAATCAACACACATTCAATGAGATGTTTCTTAATCAGCATTCAGTATTTTAGTTTTTAAATTTGGTTTTAAATAAAAAAAAAGGTCTTTACCAGTGATACTAAATAAAAGTATGCTATATAAATACATTTTCCAAAATGTTAAAATCAAATAATGTTGGTGCGAATAAAACAAAGATGCAAATTGTTTCATTCATCCAATAAAAATAAGTCTATGTAATTTTAAGGTAAAATAAAAAATAATCATCCTAATGCAGAACTGACGATTATTTCTGGCTTTTCAAACATGTATGCAAATGCAAAAAAAAAAAAAAAAAAAAGTTTTGTCACAGTTTAATCCATTTCGTTTCTCATCCAACACGTGAGAAGTTAAGCTGAACATCTTTTCACGGTCTACCCGTGTTCAGAGCGCGGACCGGTACAGTATACGCTCGCGCAGCTTTAGTGCGCGCAGAAAAGGGACTCTTATTTGTGCGTCAGTACACCAACGGCTGATCGCTTCCTGCTATCTGTGCCTCAGGCATGAAGCTCTGCATTTCCAGTACTGATCGGCTGGCCGTGTCCTGCGCACAGATTTCGAAATACTCTTCCACACAAATGACATATCGAACAATTACAATGTAGTCTGTGCACGCAAGTGAACTTACGGAAAAAATCGTCTGAAAAAAAGACCAAAAACCTTCCGACTGCCGATCGCGTATTTTAAGCAAAAACCGTCCGGTTCCGATTTATGGCCGGTCAACCGGTGCATCCCTACTATTGTTATTAATCTTTGTTTATCTTAGTTTATAAAAACACAGCTGTTCATTGCTTGGTAATGTTACTTCACAGTGCATTAACTATTTTAACAAATACTGTACAACTTTTGATTTCAACAATGAAGACTATAGCCTAAATGTTGAAATTAACAATGTTGTAGAAGTGCAGTTTAGTAATAGTAAATGTTAAATAATGTAGTTAAATAGTTTAATAAATAGAACATTTTTGTAAAGTGTTACAGATTTTTTTATACACCAATTCAGACTTCTCGCAAGTTCAGTGTTAGACAGTTCAGTTGTTTAACCATTTCTTTAAATTAAATTGGTTCAAAGGAATCATTAGTTCGTGAATCAGACGTGTACGGCACGCGTTGTGTAATTATCTCTGCAGTTTAGGATATCCCACAAGATTTGACAACACAGAAAACATTTCATCACTTACCAGAAATCAATTCAGCTGTTCTGAACCCAAAAACTCAACTCAGAGTTCAAGAACCTCTTTATTGAAACAGGCCTCAAGTGAGTAACAGTAGCAGTCTTAGCCATAGACGAGACCAGACAAGGCCTGTGTGTGTGGTGCTGGCTTTTATGGAGAGTTGATGAGGATGATGGCAGACAGGTGTGGAGATTGTAAAGTGTGTGTAGGTGAAAGCCAAGGGACATTGCGCGAGATGTAGTGTGCAGAGGTGACAGACAAGGTGAATGATGATCCTGACAACAATCAAGTTGAGACATAAGTGACATGCAAAGAAATTTACAGAAATACGGTGACAAATTCTTTTAATAAGAGCAATAATTGTTCACACATGCAGCTTTTCATAGTGTGCAGTCACTCTTCACAAATAAAAGCCAAGCAGATGAAAACAGTCCCTATTATACTGGAAATTGCACCTGAGCACTGGGTGGACAGGAATAATGGACAGGAGTGGCACCACAGCCTGCTGAGCAGGAACAGGAGGGGTGATCTATGCCACTCCCTCTATTCCTCCAACATTACAGTTCCCTAAAATCAACTCATTGTGAGCACAGAGTGGGAACAGCAGAAGCACGCCAACGCTAATGTTTCCTGAAGTAACCAAACCTGTGAAACGTCCCTTCTCACAATAGATCTGGCAACGTACTGTAAGATTTGAGGCTTGTCAACTTAAAAATCAAGTACTTCATGTTCCAAATACAAGAGCAGCAGATCTGATGTGAGGTGGATTAACAGACAAGGTGTTAAACTGTTAGACTGGGGTAATCTTAAGGTATTAACGTGGTGCCAATCTAATCTTTTTGATGGCAACTATTCATAACTGATTTTAATTTCATTTTAGTATTTAACAAAATGTAAGTTGTCTTAAATGTTAAGATGTGGTACATTTTGATCTAGTATGTGATCTTGTAAGTGTGGCAAGGACCTCTTACAGTATGAAAAAAAGGAAAACACCTTGTGCTGAAAGAGGGGGTTTTAATTAAAAATAAAAATCCCTTTAAAATTAATTATTGTTGAATAGCATTAGCCTACGTATTTAATAAAAAATATTTGTGATTGTCTGGTGCACTACATTTTTATTTCTGTATTTTCTATAGAACTGGTCACAGAGCTGCTATGGTGTTTTAGAAATCAGATGTTTCTGCTGTATTATTGTGGTTCTACCATAAGTTTCCGAATTTTCTGTCCCTCAACAACACACAGCAACAAAGCTAACAGTAGTCAGTCAGATGTTCTCTTCCCATCTTGACTTCATGCCAATACAGGTGCATTTTGATAAATTAGAATGTCATGGAAAAGTTCATTTATTTCAGTACCGTATTTTCCGCACTATAAGGCGCACTTAAAAGCCTTTAATTTTCTCAAAAAAACAACAGTGCGCTTTATAATCTGGAGCGCCTTATATATGGATCAGGGCGCTCTGTCAAAATCTTGACATTCCCTTTAGCACAGCTTCATCTAGTGGATGCATAATGCAAACCCAGTCAAACGTTTGACTGCAGTATCTTCTATTCTATACACCTTATAATCCGATGCGCCCTATATATGAAAACAGTTCTAAAATAGGCCATTGAAGGTGCGCCTTATAATCCCGGGGCGCCTTATAGTGCGGAAAATACGGTAATTCAACTCAAATTGTGAAACTGGTGTATTAAATAAATTCAATGCACACAGACTGAAGTAATTTAAGTCTTTGGTTATTTTAATTGTGATGATTTTGGCTAACATTTAACAAAAATCCACCAATTCACTCATCTCAACAAATCAGAATATGGTGACGTGCCAATCACCTAATCAACTCGAAACACCTGCAAAGGTTTCATGAGCCTTCACAATGGTCTCTCGGTTTGGTTTACGAGGCTTCAAAATCATGGGGAAGACTGCTGATCTGACAGTTGACAATCACTGACACCCCACACAAGGAAGGTGAGCCACAAAAATTAATTGCCAAAAAAGCTAGCTGTTCACAGAGTGCTGTATCCAAGCATATTAACAGAAATTTGAGCGGAAGGATAAAGTTTGGAAGAAAGAGATGCACAACCAACCTAGAGAACCGCAGCATTATGAGTAGGGCTGCAATAACTAATCGATAAAATCGATTATTATCGATAATGAAAATCATCGACAACGCCCACAGTGCACACTCAACTGCAGCCGGCCGCATCAAATTACAGCAGTGAATAACACATTTCTATAGACAAAATGCATCTACAAATATTGGAGGAAATAGAATGTGATCCAGGCTGCCCAAAACATGAGAAATTTTTATTTTAAGCTTCAAGATAATGAATAAAGTACTGCGTGATGGCTAGCTTGTCAGGCACTTTTACAGATAGCCTGTGTGTGTACGGCCCAGCACAAAAAAAGTTTTAGTTAATGCTCATATGCTTATCTGTAAATGTCACAAATTCATTCAAGCCTTTCCATTCATGCATAAAGGCCCATTCTGACAGTCTGCATTAAGTTGAAATCTTTACTGAAAAAGTGGCGGGCATGTGCGTTAAACAGACAGAACACAGGCAAGTGAGACAGTATTCAGTGCAAAAACATTCATTGTGCAGAAAGATCTGTTGTTTGGCATTTTTATTTAGGCGTAAAAGTCAACATGCAGTGCGAGTAATTTATGAGAGTACGAACTGTGGAGGGACATCAGCGTATAATTGTATAAATGCCAGACACTTTTACAGGATAAAGAAATGACAGTAAGAGTGTCAGGGTTCTGTCACTTCAGTCTAGTGGTATTCATGGTTTTGTGACAGAGCCCTGATACTCTCCTCATGTCATTGTTTTCATGTGAGTGCGCGGCTTCGAGACTGCTCGAGCCGTGCGCTCTTGTCTGCGTGTCCTGTTTCATGTTGGAGCATGGTGTTCGGATCCCGGCACTCATGTCTTGCTGAGTTCCGGTTTCGTGTCAGGGACCGAACACTCGAGTTCCATGTTCTGTTTTATTGTGTAGTCTTGTATTGTTGCACACAGCTCGAGTTATCGACTGTGTGCTTACTTGTTATATTTTGTCGTGCTGTCGCACGCAGCTTAGTTTTTACTGGCTGCGTGCTGTCTGGTGTGAACACTCAGTTTATGAGCTTGCTCAATAGCTGTGTGTTTGTGTCCAATTCAAGCACATGGCTTGCGATTGGTTTGCTGGCCATGTGCTTGTTTTTGTTTTTTGTGAGCACATGGCTTTTGTCTTTGTTCCTATGTGCCATGTGCTCTCGTCAATTGTCTTGACCCCACCCATCTTGTTACCTGATTATTGATGTAATTTTCCCCACATGTGTTCCCTCGTTACCCTCCTCATTAGCTCCCTATTTATTGTCCTTGTGTTTGCAGTCTGGTTGCTAGTTCGTCTTCGAATATTTGTCTGTGCACATCGTGTCTTGCCCTGCCTTGCCAGTCAAGTTTTGTCTATTTTCCCCTACGGGGTAGTTTTTGTTTGTTTATTTTATTATTATAACTATTAAAGAGCCCTTCTCTCTGCATCATTGAGTCCTCGCCTCATCCCTCTACCCAAACCCTGACAGAACGAACTAGCCAATATGAGGACTCAGCGGAAGAAGGGATTGCACCATCCACCAGCCTCCACCCTCTCCAGCCCCCACTACCAGCACATGCTCCAGTTTAAGACTTTGATCTCTCTTCATCAACAAGGGACTGGTGTGAGGGATTTTGCCCTGGAGTTCAGTGGTACTGCAGAGGGATTGGAGTTTAATGATGCGGCCCTCAAGGACCTCTTCAATTATGCCCTTGATGAGCCTCTCAGCTGGTGGAGAATGAGGGGGCTGGACCACCTGTCGTTTGGGGAATTTGTGGAGTTTGTGGCACGTTCCCCAGCTAAGGAGGCTGCAGTGCTGCCTGTGGTCCCCGTCAAAGCTGCAGATCCACCTGTGGTGGATGAAGGAGCTGCAGCACCCCCTGAGGCGACTTGCGACACTGCAGAACCCCTAGAGGTGGCCGAAGAGACTGCAGCACCTCACTCTCGTAGACGGAAGAGGGGTAAGAAGAGGAATGGCTCTACCCCGCCACTGCCAGAGGAGCCTGATGAGGCTGCAGCGCCCCCAGAGGAGCCTGATGAGGCTGCAGCGCCCCCCTCTCGGAGACTGAGGAGGAGGAGAAGAAAGGCTTCCTCCATCCCACATGGCCTGGAGGCCATTCAGGAGCCCACTGCTGGCCTGGAGGCCATCCCAGTCATGCCCCAGCTACTTGCCCTGCCGGCGCCGCCCAAGCTCCCTGCCCTGATGCCGGCGCCGCCCAAGCTCCCTGCCCTGATGCCGGTTCCGTTTATGCTCCCTGCCCTGATGCCGGCTCTGCCCTTGATGAGTGCCATGCCAGCTCTGCCCTTCCTATCTGTCGGGGTCCCTGTTTGGCTGGAGGCCTCCTGGTCTCTCCGTCTGGTTCCACCCTGCTGGTCTGCGGGGGTTCCTGTTAGGCTGAATCCTCGCTGGTCCGTCCCTCCGGCTCCGCCCTGGTGGTCTGCCGGGGTTCCTGTTAGGCCGGATCCTCGCTGGTCCGTCCCTCCGGCTCCGCCCTGGTGGTGTGCCGGGGTTCCTGTTAGGCCGGATCCTCGCTGGTCTGTCCCTCCGGCTCCGCCCTGGTGGTCTGCCGGGGTTCCTGTTAGGCCGGAGCCTCGCTGGTCTGTCCCTCCGGCACCGCCCTGGTGGTCTGCCGGGGTTCCTGTTAGGCCAGATCCTCGCTGGCTGATCTCTCCGGCTCCACCCTGGCCCACTGCTGGGACTCCTGGACTGCCTGAGTCTCCTTGGTTCAACCCTCCCGCCCCTCCCTGGTCTCTTTTAATAACTGCTTGGGTTTTCCTGTTGCTTGACTGGGCTCCCTTCCCTCCCTCCCCTATTTTGTCTGTATTTTGATTTCCATGTCGTATGTTCTGTTGTGTACCAGGTTTGTGTTGCCATGCCTGTGCTGTCTTGTTCCCATCTTGTTTTTAGGTGTTCCTCGTTAGGGACGCCAGGTGGCGTCCCTTTTGAGGGGGGCTAGTGTCAGGGTTCTGTCACTTCAGTCTAGTGGTATTCATGGTTTTGTGACAGAGCCCTGATACTCTCCTCATGTCATTGTTTTCATGTGAGTGCGCGGCTTCGAGACTGCTCGAGCCGTGCGCTCTTGTCTGCGTGTCCTGTTTCATGTTGGAGCATGGTGTTCGGATCCCGGCACTCATGTCTTGCTGAGTTCCGGTTTCGTGTCAGGGACCGAACACTCGAGTTCCATGTTCTGTTTTATTGTGTAGTCTTGTATTGTTGCACACAGCTCGAGTTATCGACTGTGTGCTTACTTGTTATATTTTGTCTTGTGCGGTCGCACGCAGCTTAGTTTTTACTGGCTGCGTGCTGTCTGGTGTGAACACTCAGTTTATGAGCTTGCTCAATAGCTGTGTGTTTGTGTCCAATTCAAGCACATGGCTTGCGATTGGTTTGCTGGCCATGTGCTTGTTTTTGTTTTTTGTGAGCACATGGCTTTTATCTTTGTTCCTATGTGCCATGTGCTCTCGTCAATTGTCTTGACCCCACCCATCTTGTTACCTGATTATTGATGTAATTTTCCCCACATGTGTTCCCTCGTTACCCTCCTCATTAGCTCCCTATTTATTGTCCTTGTGTTTGCAGTCTGGTTGCTAGTTCGTCGTCTAATATTTGTCTGTGTATGCCTTGCCTTGCCTTGCCTTGCCTTGCCAGTCAGGTTTGTCTGTTCTCCCCCACGGGGTAGTTTTTGTTTGTTTGTTTGTTTTAATTTTATTGCTATTAAAGAGCCCTTCTCTCTGCATCTTTGAGTCCTCGCCTCATCCCTCTACCCAAACCCTGACAAAGAGGAGACTGACTGTGATCAAAGTGTATCTTTATTGTTTTCATTTTTGATCTAGAGATTTAAATGTTAGGAGCATACTTCCAAAGATCTCTGAGATAAGACTGTTTTGTTCGCAGCTTAATTTGTCGGTACTAGGGTGTAGTGAAACTTGGTTGGACGGTTCGATTCTGGAGTCTGAAATTTGAAATAGCAAATTACAATTTGATAAGAAGAGATCGAAATCGTAAAGGTGGTGGTGTTTGTGTATTTGTCAGATCGGATTTGATGTTTAATGATAGAAATGATTTGGCCAGTGCTTCTATTGAGGCCGTGTGGGTGGACATTTTATTACCTAAGAGTAAGCCCATTTTAGTTGGGTCACTTTATCGTCCTCCGGATCAGAGGGATTTTTATGAATTGTTGGAGGGGGTCTTAAATGATTGTTTGAAACACCATGATTCCGAAGTTATAATTTGTGGGGATTTAAATACAGATACTCCTTAAAGTTTTAAGGAGTTGGGGATATTCACTGTGGAAAAAAGGATGATATTTTTAAAAATGGGTCTAACACATAGGATTGTCAATAATGTGGTTCCAAGGTATTTAGAAAATTATTTTTATATGGTGAGTCAGCAGCATTCATATAAAACTAGGGGTAGGGATTTTAATATTTGTCCATGTAAATTTAAGAGTTTGGTGGGGAAAAATTCTTTTTTATATACTAGTGCTATAGCATGGAATAAATTACCAGTTTCAATAAAGGGAGTAAAAGATTTTTTGAGTTTTAAAAGAATGGTAAAAAGATGGCTGTTTGGTGAGGGTAGTTACTGTTTTTTGTGGAGATTTTATTGTAAATTGTGTTATTTAGTGGGATGTTTATTATCAGATGTGATTTGTATTTTTGGTGAATTATCTCTACTATATTGTTAAAAAGTAGATTTTTATTGATGTGATAAATTATGATTAGGAGATACTGTTTGTTCTGTCTATTCTGCACGTACACATAACCTTTATATTTAACATCGAGGGCCGCAATGGAAACAAGCCAAGGGCTTTACTGTGTTTTTATCCTCGACAGTTTTTTCTAAAGTGTATGGAATACTTGTATTTTGTACAATTTTATAAACTTGTCAAATAAATTTCAATTCAATTCAACTATATTCACTATATAGCCTACAGTAATTAACACATTTCTTAAAACAAATATATGTAAGGTTTTGAAGCCATTTTGTAAGGTTGTTGCCACTGCTGTTCTTAACTAACAGTACTGGTAATTACCAAAATAAGGAAGAATCGAAACTACATTTTGGTCCAAAAATAGCAAAAACTACAACTTTATTCAGCATTGTCTTCTCTTCCGTGTCTGTTGTGAGCGAGTTCAAAGCAGTTTGTGATATCCGGCTCACGGACGAATCATTCGATGTAACCGGATCTTCTTGAACCAGTTCACCAAATCGAACTGAATCATTTGAAATGGTTTGCGTCTCCAATATGCATTAATCCACAAATGACTTAAGCTGTTAACTTTTTTTTAATGTAGCTAACACTCCCTCTGAGTTCAAACAAAAAAATATCCCGGAGTAATTCATTTACTCAAACAGTACACTGACTGAACTGATGTGAAGAGAGAACTGAAGATGAACACCGAGCCAAGCCTGGAGAAACTCATACCAGTGTTAAGTTTCCACAGTCTGTGATGATTTGGGGTACAATGTCATCTGCTGGTGTTGGTCGGTTGTGTTTTTTGAAAACCAAAGTCACTGCACCTGTTTACCAAGAAATTTTGGAGTACTTCTGTTGACCAGCAGGATTTGGCACCTGCCCACACTGCCTAAAGCCAGCAAACTCACCAGACCTGAACCCCAGAGAGAATCTCAAGGTATTGTCAAAAGGATAATAAGAAAAAAGAGTCCAAAAAATGCAGATGAGCTGAAGGCCACTGTCAAAGAAACCTGGGCTTCCATGCAACGCTCAATCGAGGCAGTAATTAAAGCAAAATGAGCCCCTATTCACAAAATTATTTCAAATTTATTTTATTTTTTTTATGTTGGTCTTATGAAGTATTCTAATTTGTTGAGAGTGAATTGGTGGGTTTTTGTTAAATGTGAGCCAAATTCATCACAATTAAAAGAACCAAAGACTTTAACTACGTATGTGTGCACTGGATTTATTTAATACACGAGTTTAACAATTTGAGCTGAATTACTGAAATAAATGAACTTTTCCACAACATTCTAATTTATTGAGATGCAACTGTAGTCTAAGTGTAGCTTTCAAGACTTTAACAGATAGGGGGGGGGGGAATCATTATAAGGACAGCTGTCAGAATTTTTATAAGGACAGCTGTCAGAATTTCAGTAATGTGTTACAGTAAAAGACAAAAATATAATAAAAAAAAAATAATAATCAGAACATGCTTGGTAGAGATATTTGAGGCCTTAAGACTGGCAGGTGGATTCCTATGCAGCTCTGTCCTTAACCAAATCAAAGGTTTGCAGGGACTTCTAATTGGATGAAGGCCAGGTAATGGTTTGCATCATTCAAACTTACATTTAAATGCAGAACTCATGGAAATAGATTAAAATCAGCTTCCTGGTAACCTTGCACACGGAAACAAGTGCTCCGCTATTCTTAACTGAATTCATCTAATTTTCCATGAATATTTAACACAAAATCGTATGATTTTAAATCACAATTTATTAATATTTAACAAAAGTCCATAAGGAAATCCTCAATATTGATTTGTGCGGGGTTTATATGAATGTGTTTCTGAGGGGAGTCTTCTAAAAAGTTTAATTGGTATCATTTCACAAAGCTTGTCAGAACATTCTGATTTTGCTTCAATTTGGGTTATTATTAAATCAAATAATGTTTATGATTATTACTATATAACTAAATGATATGAAATTATATGAATATGAGTTATTTAACTAAAATTAAATAACTGTAATTACAGATTTAGGTTAAATAAAGATGTCAGTCTTTATTATTTTCTTTTTAGGAAACAAATCAAAAGGAAAAAAATAATATTCTAATATTCTGCATGTTGCTCATAAACAAAACCTATTGTGTCCAGCATGAAAAAAGTATTTATTTTTACCCAGTCATTTAAAAAATAACACGTTCCAGAGCTGTAAAAACAATACTGTGATACCGTGAAACTGTGATATTTTTGCTTAAGGTTATCATAAAGTCAAAATCTTATACCGGCCCATGCCTAATTACTATTATAGTGAATATTAAAATATTATACAGAAATAATACTGAGCATATGTCTTAATTTCACATTTATTATATTATATATAGTGATTGATCACAGTGATTGATTACGTTATTTAGTAAACCGATTTCACTTTAATTAAAAAATATATAAAAATAAACATGATTAATGTAAAAGTTTTAAAGAAAAAGGTTGTTTTGTTAATAGATTTTGGAGCAAGGCTGCTGCCATCCTGCAGTACCTCATCACAGGGTTGGTTTACTCCATTGGTCAGTAAAGTTATTTAAGCATTTATTTACTTCTTGAACACACAAATGTTATTGTAACCCACAGGTGTTGGTCTTCACCATAATTGCATGAATATCCAACACAAACTGTTTAAATCACGAAGTTTTGATCGTGGTTTCTAGGTATGGGTACCAAGAACCAGTATTTTTTTGGGCCGGTATGTAATTGGGTCGATACCGGAGTATCAATATAAGCTTCCGGACAAACGATACTGTTATCAATACTTGTGTTGTTTTTAGGGCCGGGACTTTAACGCGTTAATTGAGATTAATTAATTACACAAAAAATAACGCGTTAATTAAGATTAATTAGTTACAGAACAAAGATACCGCAATTTTTATAACTTATTTTTGCACCGCGGAACGTTTCTCACTGGATGAGTTTCGGCGGACCGATTATACTGAAGCACCAACTAGCGTTCGCATATCACTGCAGCATATCGAGCCTCAAGTATCACCTCAACGCAAAACATATAGCAGCTAGCGTGGACTTTACATTTTATGTTGAACTATGTATTATTTTGTTGGTGCAACAGTTTATGTTGAACTCTTTATTGTTTTGGCCAAGGTTGTTGAGAGTTGGACTTAGTTTGTTATGGCCTCTGAAGCAACAGAGAGATGTTTTCTAATAGTCAGTGTTTCCAATGTTCTGAATGTAATTGACAGTATTGTGTATTACTTAAAAACACTTTACAGAAGGTTCCAGCACCTATAAGCTTCCTGAATTTCTGAAATGTACTATTTCTAAATTGTTTCTAAATATGCTATTCATTATTCAATGGTATACTATAAATCCATGTGAAAAAAAAATACTTCTCACTGTTCTCAGGTCAAATATTTATATGCGATTAAAATGTGATTAATTTCGATTAATTAATTACAAAGCCTCTAATTAATTAGATTAATTTTATTAATCGAGTCCTGGCCCTAGTTGTTTTATCTCTGTATACTTCAATGTTAACGACGAATTAAATGCTGCTGCTTGTCATTTACCTTATATATACCATTATATATTACATATTAATATATATTACACAGTATATATACACATTGTAAACATTGTTTTTATAGGAACCAGCAATTTGGCTAGCAGCATTAAAACACAAGCACCTTTAATGGGCAAAAGGACACTGGAGAAGGTTCTGCTTACTTAGGCAGATTATTCTGTACATGATTTAATAACTAGGCCTAAAAATGACATTATTCAACAAACACTGATGCCAAATCACATTTAATATTAAAAGCAATCAAAGTAACAAATAACAGAAAAGTGAGAAAAAAATAATTAAATCAGGCCACTAATGGCCCTTCTTTGTAGCTACATCACTCATCCTCATTTCCTGTCCACACAGGAAGCAGCCTGTGAGAGGAAATTCTTCCAACCGTGTCAGATTATACAGAGATCCTAATAACAGCTGATGGCAAGCCAGCCCAGTTTTATCGAACTCCTAATACCGACTATTAAAGCACACAGGAAGTCACAGACAGCATCCTCTGGCCTTTGACCTCTGCTCACCTGTCCAGACATGATTCAACCAGAAATGAGTCAGCAGGAAAAGCACCGACATTGATTCGCTGAGATACATTTCAGAGAGAAAAACTGAAACAGCTTGCAGTTAATAATAAAAATAAAATAAAAAATCAGATGCTCAGTGAAGTTTAAAAGGTGAAATAAATCACTATTACTGAGATTTCACATGCACCTGAAAACCAAGAGAGCTGCCAACCAGACAAGCATTTTTGGACATTACAGGCAGTTTCTGAGTCAGTCATCACAGGTGAGCGAACAGTGATGGTGCCCAAAAATAGTGCCTGGAAGTTCTGAAACAGAGCGACAGTTCACTGCATTCCCACTGAACACAGATGATTTTCAGACAGTAGAGTAAGTGATGTTGATACACCTGTTTCTCTTATGATCAGATGGGCTCAGTCCACTTGATCACAGAAACTCAAATTAACACCCATCATATATATGCCACAACTGAGCACAGATTAGTTATCTTATAAAAAATAAAAAAAAGTGCATTAAATACACAGCTCATTTTTTCACATGCACTGAGAGAAAACCAGCTCATCATTATAGGAAAATGTGTGTAAGTTCATATACCTAGTATATCTAATGAACAACAAATTACCACACATATCAGTATTGTTGTATATTCACACACATATCTATGTCATGCCTGTTGTTTGTGTATCATGTACACATTCACAAATCAGCATTGTTGTTTATAAATTATGTTGACAACCATAAAAAGGTGTTATGTCCGTTGTTTGCATATTTGGAAAATACTCACACATATATTCACAAACAAATGAGTGTGTCACGTCTGTTGTTTATGAGTTCTGCAAATATATTCACAGACATATTAAGTGCATCCTATCTATTGTTTAGATATTCTGTGTCTGTATATTCACAAACATACCAGTAACACTGTATGTATAGTAGTGTAGTATATAGTGTCTGATGTGATGTGTGAATATGCACCAAAATATATAACAATAGACATGACACACCTCGTATGTGTGAACTTATACAGAAAATATAAACAACACACGTCATTTGTTAATATATTTGGTATATTATTCTGAATATAGTACACAGATATACATGTGTATATTGTCTTTACATATTTGATATCTACATTTACACACATATGAGTCTGTCAGGTCTGCTGTTTATGTAATTTTATAAATTTATATACACTGACACACAAAAAAGGCTGTCAAGTCTGTTGTTGATGTAGCACGATAAGCTAGCTAACGCTAATCATTCAATCCATACATTATCGATCACAAATGGTGTATCACGCACATTACAGACCGTTTCGCATTCAAGCGGCCATCTGAACATCTATGTGACATTAAACCCCAAGAAACTACTGATTTAATGAGGATAGACTAACGTTAGTGATGTGGGGAATGTGTCTGTGAATGTGTCAGTCCTGTCAGAGTCTCACTCACCTAACAGCGCGCGAAGATGCTTCAGACGCGTGAAAACATCCTTCTTTGAGTCCAGAACTTTCTGTGTAGATTTCTTGACGTCTCCATAACCCCTTCGAGTGAACATTCCGCTGTAAAAGGCGATTCTGTAGCCGCTTTTACCTTCCTTTCACCATTCAGACCTGTGTGTCTGTCTCTTGTGTGTATGTGTGAAGAACAGCAGCTGCCTGACTGACCGAGGCGGGCGCCAGATCCTCTGGAAAAAATCCCCCGGTGGGAACAACGTACCAGATTTAGACCGTTTTCACACATCACTGCTTGCGTATTTGCTCTCGCTTAATTAACCTTACATTGACTAACCTAAAAAGTCACTTACACAAGGCAAAGGTACTAGAAAAGAGTAGTTTTTTTTTTTTTTTTTTTTTTTTTTTTTTTTTTTTTTACCAGTATGGCAAAATATGGCAACACATTTACATTAAATACATGTTTACCTGAATGTCATTTCAAACTTGAAATTAAAATAAATAAATAAACATTTGGTATGTTTACCTAGTTTCATAAAATTTAGCAATAAAACTTATAGGTCCTAATATTATGTACTGTGCAATTATTTCACAGTATGACTACAAGAGATGACTACATCCCGTACGTCATGACGTAACCCAGGGCTTCAGATGCGTCAGGTATAGCCTACCTGTAGTGATAGATTGTACTGGCGCGCCACCTGGTGTATGACTTTTGCATTAACGGTTTTTAAGACGTTTAAAATGTCTGACATATGCTCAAAAAAGCAAGAATAAGGAATTATTTTTTTTATTTTTTTTTATGAAGGAGGCAGACAAGTTAGAAGACATTTGGAGTGGCGAGAAAATGTGTTTTGTGAAAATCATGTGTTGTCTTTCGCTGAGAATATTGTATAATCTAATGAGTTGTTTTGTATAGAATGTGTTTTCTTCTAATTTTGTATGAAATATCTCGCTTTAATTCTCTTTTCTAAAAACCCTACCATTTAGCTTTGACTATATTTCCAAATGTTGTGTAATTAAAAAAAATTGTAAAAAAAAAGAAGAAGATGAAGATGAAGCACCTCTCAAGCAATTAGGCCCTGTATGAAAAAAAAATTATTATGCAATTTACTAAACACTGTTATCATAATTTCCTGTGATTTTCTGTAACTGTTGTTTCTGGAAGTCTGGAGGGGGAAAAAAAGTAAAACCTGGAAGACTTTAGGCATGTCACGTCACATTTGTTTTCATGTTTATTAATGTTTGTTCATATAATACAGGAATTCCCAAACATTTTTGTCAACCAAACCCCTTAAAATAAAATATTTACTTGAAATAGCTCAGAGGAAGTTAATATTTTAACAATTTAACAATACATTTACATGTTTACAGTTCTCTGATGTTTGTTAACTGACACGTTGGCATGCAGGTAAACAAATTAAATATTTATATTTTTAGTGTTCAAGTGTTTAAATTAGTTTTATTTTACATTTCATGATATAATTAATTACTAGCTTTTTATCAACTTACAAACTTTAAATTAAATCTATTTGAGGAAACCCTGGTATAATGTAATGTTTAAGGCATTTTATGATGTTGATATCAAAAGATGGAATATTTTCTTTCTCTTCACTTTTTGTATCAGTATAGTACATTTAATGGTAAGTTTAAACCAATTTTGATAAAAAAAAAAAAAAAATCATGTAATCGTTCATCAGTAACGGGCTACAGTTTATAAGTAATCTACCCAGCTCTGTCTATATCTGTATTTTAAAGGCACCTGCAGTGGATGTTGTTTCTGGTATATTTACTATATTATTATTATAATATATAAGATATATAAAATATATAAGATATTTGTACTTCAGTAACTGGCGGCACAGACGTGCATCAATTAAACAGACAGTAGATGGGGTCATTGAGCAACGTGGGGAAAAAAATAATCTTTGGGGCCTGTTTTCAAACTTTTAAAATAAAACCATGACTTTTCAAAGAAAGAAAGAAAATTCATTAAAAACTGCTAATTAACTTAAATGTAATTGCTGTCTGTTACCCAAATGGGCTACATAAGGCTATTTTTGCTTCAAAGCGACTTACAAGAAAAGGAGCAAAAGCAATTCGCCAAAGAGTCAACAATATGTCCACGTATGCCAGGTTTATTAGACTAAAGACAATCTAGAGAAGAGGAGAAATGCATTAATTTATATTTGTGTGAACAACATATCTCATTGTAGAATTTATTAAAATTAGCATCAGTAAATGTCTTCCTAACATAGCCTACTTAACAAGTAAGTGTATATTTTTAAATCTATCAGTTCTTGATTACTCTCTCATCACTGAAAAAAGTTTTTTTAAGAAGTAATTCATCCAATTAACTATTTGTCTTTCAATTTAATTTACCATTATTTGTTTTATTTTTCAAGTTGTTTTTTGTTGTTGTTGTTGTTAAAAACTGATAAATATAAATATTTTTCATAAAGAGCTTAACTTAGACACACAGGTGCATCTTAAGGGGCAGTCACACTAGCCTTTGAACGTGCAAAATTATTTCGGACGCCGCTGCGAATATGTGCGGGAGCAAGATATAATGGTTTCCCCTTAGTTATCACGACATGGATTAATCTGAGCTTGTACTGTGTCTTTTGCGATGGCGTCGAAGCGTCTTATTATATTGTACTCTCTGTCTCTCTCTCTCTATAAATATATACACAACAATAAAAAAATTATAGAACGTGTCCTCATTCAAATGTACCATCTGTTCCTGTTTCTATTGATACTGCGAACCATGCAGCTTCTTTTTTAATTATCTTTTAAATATGTATTATATAAAATATGATGCTGCGCTACGGCTAAAATTAGCACTTCCTTCATTTTTTTATTTCTGTACAGAGAGGTCACGCAGTGACATATCGATCATCTACTGGTCACACGACTTCACGTGATGCCAATTCGCAGGTCAGAGTTCATCAAACTTGAACTTTCGAACGCAGCGAAATGCACATTTTTTTTGCATGAGCCTGCGTTTCCGGTCTGACGCATTCGCATGCGTATGAATGGAAGTCAATGGATCGAAAAGTGCAGTGTGACCGCCCCTTTAATAAATTTGAATGTCATGGAAAAGATCATTTATTTCAGTAATTCAACTCAAATTGTGAAACTCGTCTATTAAATAAATTCAATGCACACAGATTGAAGTAGTTTAAGTTTTTGCTTCTTTGAATTGTGATGATTTTAGTTGAAGTTGAGTGGAAGAAAAAGTGTGGAAGAAAAAGATGCACAACCAACAGAGAGAACCGAACCCTTATGAGGATTGTCAAGCAAAAACGATTCAAGAATTTGAGTGAACTTCACAAGGAATGGACCGAGGCTGAGGTCAAGGCATCAAGAGCCACCACACACAGAAATGTCAAGGAATTTGGCTAAAGTTGTCGTATTCCTCTTGTTAAGCCACTCCTGAACCACAGACGATGTAAGAGGCGTCTTACCTGGGCTAAGAGAAGAACAACTGGACTGTTGCCCAGTGGTTCAAAGTCCTCTTTCAGATGAGAGCAAGTTTTGTATTTAATTTGGAAACCAGTCTGGAGGAAAGGTGGAGAAGCTCATAGCCCAAGTTGCTTGAAGTCCAGTGTGAAGTTTCCACAGTCTGTAATGATTTGGGGTGCAATGTCGTCTTCTGGTGTCGGTCCATTATGTTTTTTGAAACCAAAGTCACTGCACCCACTCACCAAAAGTTAGTTAAATGACCATAGTGTTGGTGTACATGACTGGCCAGCAAATCACCAGACCTGAACTCCATAGAGTATCTCAAGATATTGTCAAGAGGAAAATTAGAAACAAGAGACTAAAGAAACCTGGGCTTCCATACCACCTCAGCAGTGCCACAAACTGATCACCTCCATGCCCTGCCAATTGAGGCAGTAGGCTAGTTAAAGCAAAAGGAACCCCTACCAAAGTATTGAGTACCTGTACAGTAAATTGATATACTTTCCAGAAGTATATAACAATTCACGAAAAGGTATTTATTTATTTATTTATTTATTTTTGTCTTATGAAGTATTCCAATTTGTTTAGAGTGAATTGGTGGTTTTTTGTTAAATGTGAGCAAAAATCATCACAATTAAAAAAAACAAAGACTTAAAGGGGGGGGTGAAATGCTCATTTTCACGCAATATCCTGTTAATCTTGAGGACGTTTAGATAGAGTAGTACTGCATCCTTCATATCTCCAAAAAGTCTTTAGTTTTATTATATTTCTAAGAGAAAGATAGTCTGTTCCGATTTTTTCCCAGAAAAAAAAGGCGTGACGTGTGGGCGGAGCTAAAGAATCACGAGCACGAGTAGGCTTTTGCGTTGAGAGCGTCTGTGACATTACCGTGAGGGAAAAACCATCATCCAAAACAAACCACGGCTAACAGTCAGATTCAGCCGTTTATTTATGATCCAGAATCAGATCCAGAGGCTGAAATGTAACAAGAGCAGCATCAGCAATAACTACAGCAGGTACGTCTCTATGTGGTATGTATTGAACCTGTATATATTTGCTAAGCGGTTTTGGAAAATGACTAAGTTCCACTTTATGTCGTCTTCTTTTTTTTTTTTTTAAGCTGTACATGTGGGAAGTGCAGTTTGATGCCAACATCTCATGTTGTTTACTTGATGTGCTTAGCGGTGATTGCTAAGTGAACAACACAGAGATATTTGAAGCAGTTTTACTCACCCCATGTGGTTCCAACACACGATCGTGACCCTTTTTCGTTGGGACTGCATTATCCTTAAGAAATAAACGATGTGCAAATCCAGCGTCAAACTGGGCCTTGTTTGTAAAACAAGCATCTTGGAAATGCAGGGAACAAACACAAACACTTGCACAACTCCGTTGATGCTCTGTAAAAATAAACTCCATCCACTGGTCCCTTAATGCTGTTTTTTTTTTGTTTTTTTTGGTCTGCTG
The DNA here is from genome assembly GCF_003368295.1 of Carassius auratus. Lineage (NCBI taxonomy): Eukaryota > Metazoa > Chordata > Actinopteri > Cypriniformes > Cyprinidae > Carassius > Carassius auratus. Next base: position 1,369,877 of record NC_039284.1, read on the forward strand.
TGCTTTTGTGACATTTTGGTCTCTCGCTCTGATCAGTGAATGTCTCTGCTCTGCTATACGGGAGCACGCGCTCTTCCGGCAGAAGTGCCTTAGGACCCATAAAAGGAAATTCCGCTCCATCTAACGTCACACAGAGCCATACTCGAAAAAAACTTTCCGAAACCGGAAAGGAGTATTTTTGGAACAAAAATACTCCTTCAAACGTACAACTTAATTTAGCTTGGGAATCCAACTCTTTAACAGTGTAAAAAACTCAGTGTAAACCCCCCCCCCCCCCCCCAAACCTCTTCAGTCTGTGTGCACTGAATTTATTTAATACACAAGTTGAATTTAAGTCGAATTGCTGAAATAAATGAACTTTTCCACGACATTCTAATTTATTGAGATGGAACTATATTTGTTTTGATGAATGTAAAATATCAGATTAGATTAACTCATATTATTTTGTTAATATCATGAACACGCCTCCTCACACTGGTGCTGCAAGTCCATTAACGACACAATTTTTTTTCACAGTAATGTGATTGTGTGTGAATTCAACGAGCTGTGGATGAGGTGGTGGAAACATTGTTTTAAATAAGTTAGGTGTATGGACGTAATTTTTCACCATTTACCTTGTTCGTGCTTCCTTTTCCTCGGGCGACTGTTTGTGATAGTCGAAAATTGTTGTTTGTCTAAACGATGGGACATTTCTCATCTGTTAGCTATGCATGCCTGCAGCAGAGAAAACCGCACTTGAACCCCGGACCAGCGAGGTTATTTTCATCTTTTCCTTATTCTTTTTCCCTCAATGTTTTTTTTATGAGAAGTGTAAGTTAATTTTTCTCATACAGCAGCCGTGATTGCAGCGGAGGAGAGAAGATGTTGGCACTAATAAGCCCACCAAACACACATCATCATCTCAAAGTCTTTATTTGCCTAGGTGATCATCTCCAAGTGTTTATTCATTGTGGATTGTTATTTGTGACCTGGATTGTTTACTGGACAGTGATTCTCTGCTGCCTCAACTAGCGATCCAGCAACCATAAAGAAATGGACCACAGAATTATCTTCTCAAGCTAACCAGCTAGTGATACTCCAGCACCAGCTCAGCCAGCTCACCAGGGAACTTGTAACAATGTTGCAAAGCCTACGCATCTCTGGACCTGGAGCATCACAGCGCCAATGGCCACTTCAATTAACACTATGCTGTAAGTCCACGTCTTGCTTTTCCTGACAAATCTGAAGGAGATTCATCTAAATGTAAGGGATTTCTATTATGATGCTCCCTCTTTGTAGACAAACAACCCATGCTGTATCTTAAGGATCTGGGGAAAATCTCTTTTGTGTGCTCATTACTGACGGGGAAAGCATTGGAATAGCCACCACGGTTTGGAGAACAGATGGCTCAACATTTCCCTCCTTCGAGGTGTTAATACAATGCTTAAAGAGGTTTTCGATCATCTTGCAGGGGGCAGGAGTGCAGGTAAACTATTTCTCATATTAAACTAGGGAAGAAACTCAGTGGCTGAATATGCATTTCAGCACTCTCGCCACCCAGACTGACTGGACTGAAGATGTAATGTAATTAATGTTCTGAAAGGCAATTGTAAGTCGCTTTGGATAAAAGTGTCAGCTGAATGAATGAATGCAAATGCATTCACTGAACTACCCATCCAGATAGATAACCTAATAAGGTCACAGCAACCTATTCTTGCTCTGGTTAATAGTGAACCCATGTAACTTGGCTATACTCACCAGACACCTGAAGAACGTCAGTTACAGCACCATCTCTGCCTGTACTGTGGAAAGGCTGTCACCTCAAGACATCATGCCCTGTTTGTCCTCCCAACCCGAATTCTCGGTGAGTTCTTGCCTTCATTTCAGTCAATCTGCTTCCAGTCCCAGAATTCCTATAACTCTTACCAGTGGAGATAACAAATGTCTTGATAGATTAAGGAGCTGCCAGTAACTTCATCTATGCTGAATTTGCTCAACAAAATGACTTGAAATTAACTCCTTGTGACTCTCGTTTGGCAGTGGAGGTATTAGACAACTGATCTCTTGGAAAGGGGACAATTGCTCACATCACAGAAGAAATTCACATGCAGATGGGAGCATTGCATCATTAAAACATTAGTTTATACATCTTCTCACCCAACAATCCAGTGATCCTCGGTTTACCATGGCTACGCAGTCACAACCCCCACATCTCATTAACGGATGGTCAGGACATTCATTGGGATACTTACTCTACTCTATCAATCCACTACCAGTACAATCCATTATCTTCACTGTTCCAGATCCAAACAGTCCAGGTCTACCCGCTGCATACACTGATCTCATGGAAGCTTTCAGCGAAATAAGTTACCACCACATTGCTCCAGTGACTGTGCATTTAAACTACTTCCAGGTGCCACATTCCCCTAAGGGTAGAATTTTCCCTCTATCTCAACCGGAGTCAGAAGCCATGAAAGCCTACATAGAAGAGGAGTTAACTAAAGGGTTTATCAGACCTTCAACCTCACAGCCAGATTCTTCTTTGTCAAAAAAGATTGTATTGATTATTGCAGACTCAATGATATCATTGTCAAGTTCAGGTACCCCTTTCCTCTAGTTCCTTCAGCACTCGAACAGCTCCGTCAGGCCAAATACTTCACAAAGCTAGATCTAAGTAGCGCCTATAACACCTATTTGGTGCCTAAACTCTGGAATAACCTGCCTAACATTTGTTTGGGATGCAGACACACTCTTGCAGTTTAAATCTAGATTAAAGACCCATCTCTTTAACCTGGCTTACACATAACACACTAATATAATGCGCTTCTAATATCCAAATCCGTTAAAGGATTTTTATGCTGCATTAATTAGGTAAAGCGGAACTGGGAACACTTACCATAAGACCCGATGTACTTGCTACATCATTAGAAGAATCTAAGCTAATATTAGTCTGTTTCTCTCTTATTCCGAGGTCACTGTAGCCACCAGATCCAGTCTGTGTCCAGATCAGAGGGTCACTGCAGTCACCCGGATCCAGTACGTATCCAGACCAGATGGTGGATCAGCACCTAGAAAGGACCTCTACTGCCCTGAAAGATAGCGGAGACCAGGACAACTAGAGCCCCAGATACAGATCCCCTGTAAAGACCTTGTCTCAGAGGACCACCAGGACAAGACCACAGGAAACAGACTTGACTTGACAGAAATGCATGTTCAAGCTGTCTTAACTGAAAATATCTTAAAATATGTCAGTGCTATTGTTGTGTCTCAAGATGCACACCAGTAAAGTTCTTACGGCATTTTTATAGACATTATTTAAATATCCTGATTTAATTAAGGCCTAGTCCTGGCTTAAGTTATTTATTTATAATGCACATATAAAAACAACCACAAGGTTGACCTAAGCCCTGTCTGTGAAACCCTGTATCTATGTCAAAACATGGATGTTTTACAAGAATGAAACAATGTCGTTGTTCACATCAGGCATTAACATGCATTTAAATTACTTTATGCACTAAAATGTACACTTATGCCACCTCACAGCAGAACTCCAGATCAAATGTATGTCAACGGAGTTAACTGAGACCTGTTCTGAGGAGGATCACTTTACTTACAGGTACACTACACAATTGAATGTAAACCCGTAAAGTCATGTAAAGTCAGATACCCTTCTAAAGACTGTTACTTTAATGTTTGCTCTTCACAGTCAACGACAAGCCTGAAATCACCACCTATTTTTACAGTAAACCAGGTATGTATAAGTGCATTCATCCCATGCTGTGTTTGCCATAATTACAAGATTCCAACTTGGAAAAATAATTCATGTCCTTGTAAAACTCATAATTACCATCTGTAATCTGGGAATTTTCTGTGAGTTTCTACTTGTATCACGTGACCGTGACATTTGACAACAGCATTATCTAACTGACCTGATAATGTCTTTATCGATCTGTTCCTTCCTCTGTTAGGATGCAGCTGACAAGACAGACTCCAGTAAGAATTCTCAGTATTGATCAAGCAAGTCCACAGCTCAGCCCATCTAGAGTGGGAATCATCTTGGAAGAAAACTTAATAATGGATGAACTGACCGATCTCAGGCCTTGTACAGTATGTCCATTTTTTTCAGACTGATTTATGCCCTGCACCTGGACTAAGTGTTTGAAAAGCACATTATATTTTATTCAGCAGGTAATTCACAACCTCAGAAAAGGTGAGTCAGCACCTAAAATATCAAAATATTTACTGCCAATATTTTGGAATGAAACCAGCTAGTTTTGATGTCGTTTGTTGTGATTCTAACTACAGATGTTAGTTTCTTAAACTAGTTTTTTCATGTTTCATGGGGAAATGTTCTCAGACAAAAATTCACGTTTTGTTGTGATTTTAAATTAGGTAACATTTGAAATTGCATGAATGTTCCTTTATTTGTTTGCTTTTTTCCTTAATTTTCTAGTTTTAACAAATCTTGAAAAATACAATCACTGACAAGATTTAACTTGGAAATTACACTGAAAAATGTTTCATTCATCCAATTACAGTAATGATTTCACATCTATATTTTTAAACTTGAGCCAATGAAAAATAAATAACTTTCCCTAAACAATGTCTTTGAAAACTATAAAACTATAAAATAAATGTCTTAAATGAGATGTTTTTTTTATTTTTATTTATTTTTTTATTTTTTTATTAAAGCTATGCTTTTTGTTTGGATCAAAAATAGAATTTAAATTAATTGATTTCTTCAACAAGAAAACATATACTTTGTGCCAAGTTTTATAAAAATAAACATTTTTTTTTTTTTAATAGACATAGCAAATATTGTTTAGCGCACGTTATTTGTTTTTCATTGGCTCAAGTTATAAAATATAGATATGAATCATTGCCCTAAATGTTTTTAATTGGATGATGAAACATTTTTTTTTTTTTTTTTCAGTGTCAGGATGTCTGAAAAATGAGGCCACAGGGTGGCGAGATGACTCCATGAAAACCCTCAACACCTCCGCTGTACAAAACACATCGAGGGAAGGCTTGAAAGCACTTGTCTCTACTAAATTCACATGAAGAGCTTGCAAATACTTGACTTTTCTCTTTGTGTGGTTTATGTTTTCTCCTTGAGGTGAATCAAAGTGTCATTAGAAGTAAACGTATCCGATTAAGATTAAAGCAGCGCATGGCCATATTATTCCGAATTATGTTCTGCTTGCAAAATAACGAACCGTAAATGAATCTTCACATAGAGAAGAATAGCAACCGTAGAACTGGATTCTTGTGCAAAGAAATAGGTTAAAGTAGCTAAATACTTGTCGGTGATGCTGATTACCTTTAGTCCTACACATTTATTTGTTGAATAAACTGCAACAATTACCACTACAGCAACGAACGCGCATTTAATTCAACTCAAGGTCAATTATATTCATTATTCATTAGGCTACTAAAACATTAGCTGGAGATCTTCCGGTCGGTTACTAAAACAGCTAAAGCCACGCAGTCAAAGAATATGGAAACAATCAATAATAATAATAATCATGTGGAATAGAAACCTCCGGTAAAACAAAGGTAATTGCATATAATATAGTCTATTAACTTTTCACGCACTCATTTCTTCAGATTTTGTCTAAGCGTCTATTTGTCCCCCAGGGGGCGATTTCATACACGTTCCTTTTCCAAGAGCAGCTGCAATAAGATGCACTTACAAAGACATTTAAGTTGTGTTTTAGTTTCATAGAGTCCTAGCACGTTGAACATATTGAAATTAAAACCATAAACTAATACAATAATAAATGTAAATGTTTTTGCTATACTTATATGGTAACATTTTAAAGGATGCACTTTTGTTTAAGGGCAAAGTTGAACATATAGGAAAGCATATATATATATATATATATATATATATATATATATATATATAGCATATATATATATGTAAACTAAAACTACAATTCATATTAAATATTCAAATGCATTAATTAAAACTTCCATTCAAAATCCAGTGTGCCCAATTACAAAACATGCACACGATTAATAAAAAAAAACTCTCCCAAAACACAAGATGTACTGTATCTGAGCAGATAATCTACTGTGATTCTTATCTACTGTGAGCGAAATTCTTATAATGAAGGGAAGGTGTTTTTGGCCGAACAATGCATGGCAGGGGTCTCTGTACTGAATATCTAAAAAGCAATTGATCTTCATTTTTTCTTACTCTGTAACCTGATTTCAATTTAAATTTGTCATCAGACACTTACGAATGGAGATAGTAGATGTGTAATCCAAACATCTCTGTCATAATTGAGTTTGGTTAAATGTAACATTACCTGTGACTTAACTTAGCATTTAAACTCATCGACTGACACGGTTTGAACTGTACATAATTTAAACTGAGTAAGTAATTCCTCTCTTCATTTATTAATCTCAGAAAATAACAGACTAGGAACAGCACTTTTCAAATAGTAGTATTCATCTGACGAACAGATTGTAGTTTTCAACAAGATTGAAATGCAGTGGCCTTCAACGTGTGGCAGTTATCAGTCAAAAGACAGACTGTTCTTATGTTTTTACCTTCTTTATTGTGTGTTCTTAACAACTACACCTGTGACTGTGCTGGATTTGATTCCAGTTCAGTGAAGACACATCAGGGTTTTTATAATTAAAACTATATCACACCAGGGTTTTTATAATTAAAACTATTTCACACCAGGGTTTTTATAATTAAAAACTATATATTGATTTCTCCTTGAATATATATATATATATATATATATATATATATATATATATATATATATATATATATTATATATATATATATATATATATATATATATATATATATATATATATATATATATATATATATTAACTTAATTTCAGATAGTTTACAAGGCATAATGTATCAGTTTAAATAGAATATTTAGTGTAAATTGATGTTAAATTGATGTCTAAAATAATTGAAGCTGAAATACAAATGGATAAAAACTATAAGTACGTGTTAAAAAAAAAGAAAAAGAAAACATCTACAAATTTAACTCAAATTGAATTGAAAAGAAAAAATGTCAATAAATTCCAAATATACTAATATAATACGGGGGCAAAATATGTCACAAACATCATAATTACTTTGAATACATGTTGTTATTAAATATATACATAAAATAAACAAAGCATAAATCAGTAGCTCTGAATTACTGAGAAATCTAGCCTCAAAGGCATCAGAGTGATTTCTGTTTCATCATCATTGCTCTGGTGCCATCTTGAATTATAACACAGTCACTTCCCAGCACCTCTTCAACCCCCATATCCTCCATACGGTTCCTCCAGCACTGATTGGTGCTTCGGCAGTTTGAATACTAATGTCCACTGTGTCCATCTGATCCTGATGACTTCAGCAGCTGAGAACAGATCAGTTATTTCCAGCACATCCACCATTGGCATTTACAATCTATTAATAGCATATATTTGAGAGAATGCTAAATAAATGTGATTTCCTCCTCCACTCTTAAAAATAAAGGTTCTTTATTGGTGTTGATGGTTCCATGAAGAACTTTTACCTTCCATGGAACCTTTCCATTACACAAAAGGTTCTTAAAATTAGTAAAGTGTTCTTCAAAGTAAAAAAGAAAAAAAAAAGATGGTTCTTTTATGAACTGTTTACTGAAATGATCTTTGAGGAACCACATGATCTTTTGATGTCCACTGTAACTAAATATTAAATGTACATATGAACGTGAGCACCTGAAGGTTTTTTTTTTTTTTTAGATTTAAACACAAATTTGACTGAAAATATTTTCATCATTGTCAAGGGCATGAGTGAGAATTACTGAGCCTTCATTAGATTCTTTTTGTTTCATTGTGTAGCACCATTATCCAGTATGGTTTCCCATATTCTCTTTGTCCAAGTCACCAAAAACCTAAAGATTTAAGTAGCTCTTTAGGGACCCATTTAGATGTCTAAGAATAACACTCTTTTCAGAGTCAGATTAATCTGTTAGCCCAGTAAGTTTTATTGCTAGTTTTTAAGGGATTGTTTTCAAACTTGTAGCCACAGGGGTGTGAAATAACAAGCACCAGTGGGATTTCACACAAGCCATCATCACACAAACACACACCCAGGCAGTCCTCTGAAACTCCAGCGTTTTGAACCCGTTTAGCTTCTCTCAGTAAAACCCCCAGTCACTTCAGTGAATTATTTCTTTATGTTGACTGAAAATGCTAGAGAGCTCAGCATCATCATTATCTTTCCTTTCCTCCATGCCTCCGACCGAGCTCTGCGATCGACCTCCTTTTTTAAGGTTTGTTTTATTAGTATCTTCTTGTCGGTGAAATGCACGGTTTATCACGGCTATCGGCAGACGGCCGTGAAGACAAAGGGCCTCTTTTCTGATGCGCAGACAGAAAATCGATAGCTGCTTTCCCACGGACGGCTAATTAACGAAGCACTTGTGTCATGTTGGTTCACAGGAAGTGGCTTTATGTCAGACGATCGTATCAGTCTCAATGCATTAGACACTAAACTACAGATTAAAGTGTCAAGAGGTGAGAAGTAAATACATATGTGCGTGCGCATGTGTGAAATAATACATTTATTTCCTCTGGTTTCGATCGCAAAGTTCTCTCGCTGAAGATTCAGCGGTTGATGGGGGGTGGGGGGGAGCATTGGAAATGACCAGTTTGGTACACACCGCCGAGAGTGACACTTGCGAGTTTCCAGTGCGGACAAGGTGGCAGTACAAACGCTTGATAGATGGCAGGGAATAAAAGAGCTTCTCGTGACAATCTTTCAGCAAATGTCATCCTTTCAAGGTGTTGAGAAGGCCCATTTCATATCTATTACAGCAGGATTTCCGTGGCCGATATTTCTGATTTTAGTGCTCGCCGTGCCACAAATCCTCTGCCAATCTTCCCCATAAGAATCTTTGCCAGCTCCCCCCGACGCATTCTTCCCCTCTGTACCTCCCTCGCTCAGGTCTTTGATGTGACAGAACAAACCACGACCTATTAGGATTAAGGCTTTGAAAAGATCTTTGATGCTGCTCAAGGTTCCTTTAAACTAGCAAACTGACAATATGAGCTGTGTGGAGGCAGGCTTGAATGAGGAGATTGGCTGTCCTCGCCGAGCACCTCCTTTCCCTACCTTCGTTCTCAACCCCTTGCAACACTCCTGAACCCTGCAAAAAATAGAGAGCGGGAGAGAGTCTTGTATAGCTAAAACCTGATGCCTACAAATGTGTATTTTGTTGTGGGTTTTGTATTGCACTGCTAGCAGCATCTGTTGCAGAGGACTTGGCTCGGTGCCCTTGCCATATCTGAACTGTTGCCCGGAATCAAAGGAAAACAATAGCTCATTTTATTTTCTATCCCCCCCACCCCCACCTTCTTTTTATTCCTAAGGACACATAAGCAACGTCAAAGGCAGCAGCAGACTGCAGAGCTGAGGATATGTGAAGGACAGGGATAAATGCTGTGCCACGTTATTCAAAAGAAACGAGCTATGGAGAAAAAGAAAAAGAAAAAAAAACATTTTTGAAAAGAAGAGGAGGGAGAAACCCTCAGTCAATCTATCATCGCTAAATTGAATTTGAAATGCACCAATGAGGACTTCTGGATCTCCTCCAAACATAACGGCACACTGTTTTGAGAGATGTAGGGACTGGTGGGGAACGTCCTCATGCCAGCTCCAACTCGATGCACAGGATGTGGAAACTGTAGGTTCACAATGAATTGACATTACTTAGACATCTAAAGTACAGTTGTTGTAAGTTCACTGTGTGATTGCATTCAAGCAAAGAGCCTCTAAGAAGAGCCTCAAGTTTTCTCTTTGATTTGGAAATTGCATTTAAAAAAAAAAAGAAAAAAAGAAACATCATCTTAGATAAACCTACAGCCTTTTAATTGAGATCAGATTACGATTGATTTGTTCTAACACTTGTGTGCAAGATTCTTCCAGATATTGAACAAATTTGTAATTATTAGTTTATGTTTTTTTTAACTATTATTATTGAAGTCATTTAACAGTTTCGCTAATTACAATAATGATTTTAGATATTTCAAATATCTATCCAGACAGACACAGACAGAGAGAGAGAGAGAGAGAGAGAGAGAGAGAGAGAGAGAGAGAGAGACAATACATCTTCTGATTTGTCAGTCACTGCATTTTGTACTCAAATATTTTTTTGTTAAAACTGCTAAACTGTATAATTTCAACACAAATCAATATTTCAAGTTGCCTTACACCAGGATAATGTTGCTATGGAATTCTGCAGCCCCATGTCTACTTATGGCTTTCATTCTTCATTTATAACAAAAAGAGCACGTTTCAGCATCTTATGGATTAGCTAATTGGATCATGACCAGAAAGCGAGATTTTTAGGCTTCTGTCTAATCAGAAGATAGATCAATGTGAACAATGTTTCAAACAGGTGGTTTTGTTCCTTCTAGACATTGAGCACAAGGAGAAGCAGCAAGCCTTGACCAGGCATTGTTTCTATTCAGTGGAGCCGTCAGAGAAGTAGAGAGGCATGTTTGTTTTTAGGCCCCATCTGAAAGACCCAGTGGTGCATTTTGTTAGTCCCAAAAAAACTGCAGCCTCACGTTACTGGCTTGTGATCCCCATCCTTCAGCCCCATCCTTCAGCCATGAATGACCATTAAACAATAACAAAGTTCATGTTCCAAGGTTTGGAGTAGCACTGGTTGCCCACAAATGACTTTTGTGCATAGCTCCATTAAAATCCCTGGGTGGAAATCCATAATCCATAGACACAGATCCCTCTTCAACCTGTGTCAATTTTCAGCTCCTTTTAACGCGAGATTGCTTGCATAAAGTGGGTTCTTAAGCCATTGTTCAACTGATCATATCCTCTTCTGTAATTTTATTAGATGTGGAAAGATGAGATAGCAACCATTAATCTCTTATTGCTTCATCTAAAATTAAAATAGGGCCAAAAAAGAAAAAGCTCGGGAGAGAACAGGGAATCAATTTGTCATAGTTAGTACATTCACTTGAAAGGAAACATTAATTTGTGCCATTATCTGTCTGAAATCCCATTAAAACTGGGTTAATACGGTAGCAGAAAATTCCAACATTGTCAGATCATTCCTTCACTGATATCTGTGAACGTGTTTCTTTATAATTCATTTATTTAGGGCTGCAGTATGTTGATCTGATTTTGTTGATAACATCAGGTCAGAGTACTCTGGCAAAGAGCCAGAGAGCACGTGCTGTTTCTTAATGGAATATATAAGATAAAAAATGAATAAACAGTATATTTGTCATATATTTGATTAGATTTAAAGTAATTTTGGGACAAATGGCTGGGATGTATTCGTATAATATTGTGTGGTTGCAGTATTTCATGATAACATGTCTTGGTCATGCACTTCATCAACAATTAATAATGTGCATTAATAAGACAGAATAACTACTGATGGTTTATCAATTCTTTGGTATTTTTTAAGTTATTTATAATTATATTAGGTGTTTATCACCCAGTATATAATACATAAGGTGTTTAGTTACACTTACATTTTGATTGTCCATTTTACACATTCTACTAATTCTAGTAGCTCTGCAACTTTGTGACTACATGTCAACTAACTCTCATTATAGAACTAATAGACTGTTAGGTAAGGGTTAGGGTTAACAATAAGCTGACATGCATTTGCAAAGAATGTGTATTGGGGGACCCACTAATGACTCCTAGTTGACTTGTAGTTATTTACAGTGACTTATAGTTCTTAGAATGTCTAATGTAGACCATCAAAATAAATTGTTACCAGTGTTTGTAATTATAAGGTTGTCCAATTTGAATTTCAGATGGAAAGAGTCTAAAGTTAGAAGTTTCAGATGGAAAAACTTAAAGTCTTACACAATTCATTCTTGCTGATCCTTCTGGTCACACTTTAGTTTTGGGACCTCACCATTAACTATGACTTTCCTGAATAAACTCCTTATTTGCTGCTTATTAACATTTATTAAGGATTGAGTGTAAGTTTAAGAGATCTAAAATATGGTCATGCAGAATAAGGCACAAAAGGGATATTCAAGAACGGTCACCAGACATATCCAAAATCTATCTTAGAGCATGATCTCACAATTTTTGCAAAAAGAATTTGGAGATGTTGTCTCATGTTATGCCATGGTGACCATGACACGTCAAGAAAGAATACAAAGATATCTGAAATGTCCACCTGTAATAGGGGCATGTTACTGCTCGCTGTATTATGATTAGCTAATGTAACGTTTGATCAGGCTCCAGTCCACCAGAGGGAGCCTTCACCTGAATATTGAACTCTGCCATTTCCTGTTCCTGCCACATCATTTCCTGTCTTGTCATTTCCTGTCACCCTGTATATAAGTCATTTGTTTGCACTGCCATTTTGCGAAGTATTGCCAGTTCACTGCCTTACTAAGCGTTCTTTCATTGTTCCATTGTTGATACTTGTTATGATCTTTGCTTTTGCTCTTTTGACTCACGTTTTTGGATTACTGTTTTGGATTTGTCTGCCAGTGGATTGTTTTGCCTGTGTTTTGACCCAAGCCTGTGACCTGACCACGAGTTGTGAATATTGTTTGGATTTTATGCTCAGATCCTATAATAAAGACCCGCTTATGGAATCCACTCAGCCTAAATCCTCCTTACAGCTAAAGAGAGCCCTTTGAGTGTGTTGCAAGATATTTAATATTAAATTAACTTTTCTCAAATGTATTAAAGTAAAGAGCTTTATGATTAAAAGAATAAAGCAGTATGCTTTATACATAGCCTTTAACAATGACTGAGGACTTCCGAAGTGAGGAGGCTGAAATGAAACACAATTCCCATCAAACACAGATAAATTGAGAGGCATAAATTCTGCATCCTCTGGATTTCTCCTTTATTGTTCTGAGAAATCAAGGACTCTCACCATTATGATTGGCTGTGTTGCTATAGTAGGCTAAAGATGCCCTGCCTCATCTGCACCTCATCATGGCTTTCTGTTTACCTTCAAAGCTTCCAGACAGCATTCGCTCTCTCTCTCCTCTTGCTCTCTTTTCTTTCCCTTTAAACCAAGTCTTTCACTTCACTCGATATGTGCACGGGAATGACCTCACATTGGTTTTATTTTAGTTTTGTCTGATATTCTGTGCAGCGATCTGCCTTTGAAACCGTCTCAAAGAGCAGATCAAGGATTTCTGTTCCTTGTGTAAATTATGGCAAATCCAAAAGGCATTACAAGACATTCTCTCTCTTTATTTGCAGTTCAGCAGTCTGAGCTTATAGCTTGATAAAATTCTGGATTTTGTGAGATGTGGAAATAGACAAACTTATTTTGCATGCATGGATCTGTTTCACAGTCACATGTATTTGTTAAAAGCATATGGAAGTGGTGTCTCAAAGGCATTGTGGTCTTATGTCCAGCCATACAGTACACGTATTCTGTTTAAATGTTATGTTTTAAAATGTCCTGCAAAAGCATCTTGAAACTTTTTCATACACGCACACATGTTTGTAATGGTAGTTTATGGGGATTGTCCATAAACTTTAAAAACAACCTATAGAATCTACTCAATAAAATTGAGATAATATTTTCACTAAATGTAATTTGCACCCAGTTTTTTGTAGAAGAATCCATTCTAAATATTTGAGTAAAGAATACCTAAATTTAACAGCTATGACAAACTATAAATGATTAGGTAAAGTCTACCTACACAACTAATTACCTATACAAATGGAGTAAAATTAAATATGTTATATATGATTATATTATAAATATATAATATATATAATTATTATTCAATAGCCAACAGGATTAATTACACATTATTTATTCAGGAAAGGTTGAAATTAACAAAAAATGGTCAGACACAGGATATTGCATCAATTAATTTTTATTGACCAATTAACAAACATGTCTTCTTTAAACATTTAAAATGAATTAATGCACTTAATTGTGTGGCCCTCAATTAATCCTCCTGTTAGAAAGAAGAAAAAAAAACAAGCAACATATTATATATATTTATTAATTATTTTAACGTTAGTTTAATTATATTAACAGGTTGTTAATCTTCAAAACACAAATAATTTTGGTAACACTTTAGAATAAGTAACACTTGTTAACTATTAACTATGACATTTCTCTCAATAAATTCTTAATTTGCTGTTTATTAATAGTTATTAAGGTAGTTGTAAGGTTTAGGTATTGGGTAAGATTAGGGATGTAGAATAAGGTCAAGTAGAATAAGGCATTAATATGTTCTTAATTAGCACTAATACATGGCTAATATTCTAGTAATATGCATGCTAATAAGCAACTAATAGGTGTTACCTATTCTAGAGCTACCATATATATATTTTTTTAATCAAATTTTGAGAGATTTCTTACCTACCCTCCACTGCTAGTCTATTGACCCAAAACCGATGCTTCAAAACGTTCACGAAGAGATTGAAAAATAAATTGATGTAAATTGTGTGGTTTATTTCAAGTCTTCTGTGGATACATGATCAATATATATTATGAACTTGATTTTCTTAATATGATTTAATTATAGACTTTTGTTCACATATAAACATTGATTAGCAAACAATGTTTGCAGCGTCCAATTTTGGTAAATGGAAGCCCAAGCATGTTTGTCTGATGATTGAGGAGAACCAACAAGGTTCATTCTTGTATCATGTGAGGTTTGTTCTCACACATCAACCAAGTATGGTTGAGCTTCTGTTTATGTTCACTGATATATGTAAATATGTGATTAAATGCCTAAATTAAATCTGTTCATCATATAAAGTGACTGTGTCTCTTCAGAAGACTTGAATTAAACTGCTTGATTCATAAGTATTTTCTTTAATGAACTATTTATTAACTTATTTAAGCATGAAGAGATTTGGACGGATAGACTTTCAATGGAGTGACAGAAATCTCCAAGTTTTCTTTATATATAAAAAAAATTGTATACTGAAGACAAACCAAAATATTATTGGTTTGGAACAACATGACAGGACAGAATTTTCTCTTTTGCGTGAACTATCCCTAAAGGGTACTGCCTAATAAAGCATATAGTGTGTTTAAAACTGGATTAGTTGGTACTGGATTGATTAATCAGCTGAATCACAGTGTTTGATATTGAAACAATGGCATCAGTAAAAATAAAAAAAGAATCACTTAACTTACCCTTGTCTGTTCTCTCTCTGTCGCTCACCCACACGTCGTGCGCTGCATATTTGCTAAAACTGTTCACTAATATTAGATATATAAATAACACCAATGGCAGCTTATGTATTTTACTCACCAGTGTACCACATTTGCAGCTGGACAATGTTTTCTGCTTTCGAAGCTAATTTGAGCAACCACAAATTTTAACAGTCAATCTGTTAACTGCGGCTGTGGTTGTGGTGCCAACAATACAAATTTTAATACAAAAGTGTGCTGATACAAATTATTTTTGTTGGTCTTATCATTAAACAATTAACAATTGTTTTGCATTAGCACTGATTGTTTCGTGTGGGCATCTCCGCTAATTGTTCATGATCACCAGCTGCTACTCATTACCCTTCCCTTTATATTGCCCTGTCTGGCGTCTTGTGTTTGTCAGAGCATTGTTTGTCAATCTCAGTGTTTCTTAAGTTCTACCGTTCTTGTTTATGTGCTCTCATCGTTGGATTGTCCTGTCTCCGGAACCCCGTCCACTCCTCCTCATTACCGGATCTCACCACTCACCTTCATGGCTTTTCCCCGCAGTTCCTGTGTCACACTATCCTGCTGCTAACGCACCATCGCACCTTGGATCACCCGTGAGCTCTGCCTCTTCCTGTACATCGCCCCTACCATCAAAATTCCCAGTACCACCTGTCTTCGTGTTCGTTGTTTGTGTTATTATTCATTAAATGTTCTAAACTCGCACTTGCTTTCTCACCTCCTTGAACAATCATTGCAGAACGCTCTGACCAGACATGGAAGCAGCGAGCACCACTTCTCTCACCGACTTCATCCATCACAGTGTCACACTTATGGATCAGCAGCAGGAGAGTATAGTCAACACCGGACGCATGGTCCAATCGCTGGTGACACAGGAGTCTGAGCTTGCCCAGCAGATCCATCAGCTGACATCCCCCGCTGCGCCACCCGCACCGCCCATTCCCCGGGACCTCCCCGAAGCCCACTTCTAACCCGAACCTCGTTTTCCGGTGCCGGAGAGCTATTCTGGTGAGCCAGATTTCTGCAGAACATTCCTAACCAAGTGTTCCATGCACTTTTCCATACAGCCTCGCACCTTCGAGACAGAGAAGTCCAAGCTAGCATTCACCCTCACTTTATTCTCCGGTAGCGTCGCTTTGTGGGGAACGGCGGTGTGGGAGATCCACCATCCATGCTGAGCCTCGTTCCACTCCCTCTCTGAGGAGATTATTGGCAGACTATTCCATCAAGTTCCGCACCTTGGCGGCTGCGTGCAAGTGGAATGAGGAGGCGCAGTGGGATAGATTCCTGCATGGGTTAGCCAACCACGTTCAAAAGGAGATCTACCTCCACGAGTTGCCAACCAGTCTCAACGAGCTCATCGACTTGCTGCTCCGCGTGGACGCTCGGATTAACTGCCTGGGGGCACAGACCAGTTACACACGCCTTCTCAACATTCCAGAGAGTGGTAACTCGAGTCGAGAGAACATCGGTCCCGTCAATCTGTGATCATTGATCAATCCCATCATTGATCATAAACCCATGCAGGTGGGTAGAGCTCGACTGTCCCAGGAGTAGAGAGAGAGTTGGAGGTCCCAAGGACTATGTCTATACTGCGCTGGCTCTCTGGTAAAAGAGCCAGCCCGGTAAGTTTGAGGCTACTATCAGGTGGGATCTCCGCCGGGAAGTCCTCAACTACATCGTCAACTCTCCTTCCGATGAAACTGTGATGGGACAACAACACTCACACCTGTCACGCCCTTCTGGATTCTGGAACCGAAGGTAATTTCAATGACACTGTCCTTGCACATCACCTGAACCTTCCTGTCCTTCCCTTGTCCTGTCAGATCCACATCAGCACACTCAATGGCCAGGAACTGCCGCAAGCTACCTGTGGCCTGGCAACCACACCGAAACCCTATCCCTGCTCCTCATGGACTACCTTAAAGCACCCATTGTATTAGGTCATCCCTGGCTGGTCAAGCACAATCCACGAGTGGATTGGGGTTCCAACATTGTCATCTTGTTGAGTGAAAGTTGTCATGAGTCTTGTCTGGTTTCTGCTTGTGCTGCTGTGTCTGTTTCTGTCTTGCAGGAGGAGGCCATGGTTTTGTCAAACGTTCCCGGGGAGTACTTGGACCTGAAGTAAGTGTTCAGTAAGTCCCGTGCTGCTTCTCTCTCTCCGAATCGTCCCTATGACTGTGGCATAGATTTAGTTCCAGGTAAGTCTCTGCTTAAGGGCAAACTTTACTCTCTTTCTTTTCCAGTGAGGGAGGCCATGGAGAAATATTTTTCTGATTCTTTGGCATTGAGGTTCATCCGCCCTTCCTCTTCGAC
Organism: Carassius auratus; assembly: GCF_003368295.1. Lineage (NCBI taxonomy): Eukaryota > Metazoa > Chordata > Actinopteri > Cypriniformes > Cyprinidae > Carassius > Carassius auratus. Next base: position 1,387,339 of record NC_039284.1, read on the forward strand.
AGGGGGAACTGAACAACATCACGGTAAAGAATACCTATCCTTTGCCGTTGATGTCTTCAGCGTTCGAGAGGTTACAGGGAGCACCCGTCTTCACAAAATTGGATTTACGTAAAACTTATCATTTGGTCCGCATCAGGAAGGGGGATGAATGGAAAACCACTTTTAACACCCTTAGAGGGCACTTTGAATACTTTGTGATGCCATTCGGGCTCGCCAACTCGCCAAGCACTCCAAGCACTCGTGAATAATGTGTTGAGAGACATTGTAGATCAGTTTATATATCATTACCTGCATGACATACTGATTTTTTCTTCATCTCTCCAGGAACATGTGCAACACTTCAGACGAGTGCTCCAGAGATTACTTGAGAATGGTCTTTTTGTCAAGGCAGAGAAATGCATATTCCATGCACAGTCTGTTCCCTTCCTAGGGTACATCGTCTCATCTGAGGGAATACGTATGGATCCTTACAAGGTTAAGGCTGTGATGGATTGGCCAAGTCCAGATTCCTGTAAGGCCCTACAGAGGTTTTTGGGGTTTGCCAATTTTTATTGATGTTTTATTCGTAATTTCATCCAACTAGTCTCACCTCTGACCGCCTTGACCTCCCCCAGTACTGTGTTCAGGTTGTCTAATACAGGCGAAACTGTATTTTCCAACCTCTAGAGCCGCTTCGTTTCGGCTCCCATCTTAATAGCCCCTGATCCCACATGTCAGTTTGTGGTGGAGGTTGACGCATCAGAGGTGGGAGTAGGTGCAGTTCTTTCCCAACGTGCTGCCTCAGACAACAAGATGCATCCATGCTCATTCTTTTCTCATCGCATATCTCCTGCGGAACGTAATTATGACATTGGTAACAGATAGTTGTTGGTCGTCAAATTAGCATTGGAGTAGTGGCGTCATTGGTTTTAGGGCACGGGGGTTCCTTTCATTGTCTGGACCGATCATAAGAATTTAGAATATATTAGAACTGCCAAAAGACTCAACTCCAGGCAGGCTCAGTGGGCACTTTTTTCCGGTAATTTTGATTTTTCTCGATCATACCGCTGGTTTTAAGAATATCAAACCCGATTCTTTGTCACATATTTTTGATCCATCCGAACACCTGGTGTCTCCTGAGTGTATTTTACCTGAGAGAATAGTCATCTCATCACTCATATGGGAGGTCGAATCGAAGGTCGAATTAGAAGGGGTAACGCCTCTGCCAAGGTGCCCACCGAATCGGTTGTTTGTTCCTGGAGGAGTTGCAGTCCGACATTATTCAGTGGGGTCACTGCATCAATGTCAATTGTCATCCAGGGATAAGCCGTACCAAGTGCTTAGTAAAGCAATGATTCTAGTGGCCACTTATGGCTCGCGACATTCACGATTTTGTTTTGGCCTGCTCGGTTTGCACCAGTGGTAAGACGTCTAACAGACCTCTGGATGGGCTGTCTGTCCCTTCCAGACCTTGGTCCCACATAGCTCTAGATTTTGTTACCACCCTCCAATGGCATGAGGTTCATTTTGACCGTAGTGGACCGATTCTCGAAGGCTGCACATTTCATTCCCTTGCCCAAATTACCCTCCGCCAAGGAGACAGTGGATACTGTAATTTAACACGTCTTTCGGTTACATGGCCTCCCGGTAGACATGGTTTCTGACTGGGGATCCCAATTTGTGTCCAAATTTTGGAGGGAGTTTTGTCAATTATTGGGAGCGACGGTTAGTCTGTCTTCGGGTTATCATCCACAGAGCAATGGTCAGTCTGAGCGGGCCAACCAAGGTTTGGAGAGAATGTTGCGATGTTTAATCTTTAATTAAACCTGTGTTTTATTCACAAATTAACCGCTCACCCTGGTTCCCCCAAAACCATGACTCTTAGATGGGGAACCCACCTATTTGGTCAATCGTATTCTGGACTCAAGACAAAGGGGATGAGGATTCCAGTACTTGGTGGACTGGGAGGGTTACGCTCCGGAGGAGAGGAGTTGGTTACCTGCTAGGGACATACTGGATCACTCCCTGATTGATAATTACAATCGACAGGTAGGAGGCGTTCCTAAAGGGGAGGGTACTCTGACGGTTGGTAAACCGTGGTCTTGGGATGTGGGTGGAGTTTGTGTGTCTCTCGTCAGCACTGATTGTTTCATGTGGGCGTCTCTGTTAATTGTTCATCTACATCAGCTGCTTCTCATTACCTGATCCCTACCTATTGCCCTGTTTGTCAGAGCATGTTCAGTTTATGCCTGGTCTCTCGTTCTTGTTCTCTGTGTTCTTCTCTTTGTTGGATCGTCTTTGTCTCTGGAATCCCATCCACTCTTCACCACCATGGATTATACCACTCACCCCAACGGATCGCTCATCTCAGTTCCTGTGTCATGTTCTCCTGCTGCATCTCCTCACTGCCACTTCCTGGATCACCATCAGACATTGCTACTTCCCAGATCGCTGTCAGACTTCGCCTCACTCACCTGTTATCCTGTTTAGTGTTCCTTGTGTATCTGACTGTGTTTAATAAATTCCTTTTCTACTTGCACTTGCTTCCTCACCTTGATTTGCCGTTACAGTAATAAAATAAGAATAGATAAAAGACAAGCAATAACACATAATACTTGTTGGTGTTCAATGTATACAGTAAATAAACGGTAACACTTTATAATAACTGCACACTATTAATCATTATTTAAGCATTAGTAAACCAATAATTCATAATTTATAAAGCATTAATAGACAGTAATAATCAGTTTATAAATACAGATGTAAATGCTTTATTCTTGATTTATGTCTATAATGTGTAATTTCATACTTTATTCATGATCAATTTATCATTTCTCAATGAAGTATAGCATTATTTACAAACCAGTTATTTAGGAGTTGCCAGTGATTCATAAGATCACAACAAATGTAGTAAATTCAGGTAGTTATAAAGCATTTAGTAGTGGTCAGTTAACTATTTATGTGAGCTCATCTAAAATGAGGACTAGTTATGCCTTGTAAAGCATTTATAGAGGATATTTAAAGGCTCAGTTATCTTTTAAACAAAAAATAGAAACAAACACAACACAGTGATAGAGAACATAGAAATATTAACAGCCTTTAAATCTCATTTGTAAAAGCTTTACAAGGCATAAATAGTCCTCACTTTAGATGAGCTCATAAAAATAGTTAACTAACAACTACATATGTTTTATAACTACCTGAATTTACCCTGAATTACAGTAGAAATACATGTTAATAAACCATTTATTAACACTATAAGTAACTATTACTATATGTCTGAATAAAAATATTTAAATAGTTTATTAATCATTTACTTACAATTTCTAAGTGATCTTATGAACCACTGACAACTCCTTAATAACTGGTGTGTAAATAATGCTATACTTAATTTAGAAATGATAAACTGATCATTAATTAATTATCTAAAAGCATATTAGATATGGTATAAAGCATTTATATCTGTATTTATAAACTGCTTATAAGTGTCTATTAATGTTTTATAAATGATGAATTAACCGTTTCCTAATGCTTAACTAATGATTAATAGCATGCAGTTATTATAAAGTGTTACCAAATAAACTGATAAAAAAATAAACAGTACATTAATGACAGACAGCAGCAGTTTACTTAGTTTGCAGTCTCTAATTGTGGTCCTGTAGCTCAACTGATAGAGCACTGCGATAGCAAGCAAGCAAGTGCAAGGTTGGGGGTTCGATTCCCCGGGAACACATGATATGTAAGTCGCTTTGGATAAAAGCGTTTGCTAAATGCATAAATTTTAATTTAATTTTAATTAAGTTCAATTCAAGTTTATTTGTATAGCGCTTTTCACGATACAAATAATTGCAAATAATTGCAAAGCAGCTGTACAGACAATTATGTGTTTAAATTATATTAAGTAGTAGCTTGTCTGTGGTATCTGTCAAATTGATGTACATATGGCAGAAATGTATGGCTAAATTCAGCTACTGACGTAATAGAACAGACAATGAACACTATTAACAGCAATGATTATATGTTGCAATCAAACTTGGAGGAAAATTTGGTATGTATTTGGCTGTTTAAGCACAATAAGGCACAACTAACTTAATTCTGTAGTCGCATGCTCTCAGATCTGGCTCTATGTTTGCATGCTTTGGGAATGAACTGAAAAAAAGGGATCTCACAGGTTAAAATTGTAAGACTCAAAAGCATGTGCAAATGATACATTCCGTCATCTGTCCCAAGCTTCTTTCATGCTGAAATGTTTACAGGAATTTCCTGCATTACAATTGTGGAAACTGGGAATTCTGCAATCCTTCACTGAAATTTAAAGGGGGGGGGGGTGAAATGCTATTTCATGCATACTAAGTTTTTTACACTGTTAAAGAGTTGAATTCCCATGCTAAACATGGACAAAGTTTCAAAAATTAAGTTGTACGTTTGAAGGAGTATTTCTGTTCCAAAAATACTCCTTCCGGTTTATCACAATTTTCGGAAAGTTTTTTTTTCGAGTATGGCTCTGTGTGACGTTAGATGGTGCGGAATTTCCTTATATGGGTCCTTAGGGCACTTCTGCCGGAAAAACGCCTGCTCCCGTATAGCAGAGCACTGAGAGCACAACAAGACATTCACTGATCAGAGCGAAAGTGTCGCGAAATGTCACAAAAGAAGTGTATTTTTGGTTGCCAGGGCAAGACATCCCTGCACAGATTACCAAAAAAAAAAAAAAAAAAACAGCATTAAGGGACCAGTGGATTGGGGTGTTATTTTTACAGAGCATCAACGGAGTTTTGCAAGTGTTTGTGTTTGTTCCCTGCATTTCGAAGATGCTTGTTTTACAAACAAGGCCCAGTTTGACGACGGATTTGCGTATCGTTCATTTCTTAAGGATGATGCAATCCCAACGAAAAAGGGTCACGATCGTGTGTTGGAACCGCAGGCGGTGAGTAAAACTGCTTAAAATATCTCTGCCTTCTTGTTAGTGCGTCCGCCTCCCATGCCGGAGACCCGGGTTCGAGCCCCGCTCGGAGCGAGTCATTGCTGCTGCTGCTGCTCTCGTTCAGTTTCAGCCTCGGGATCTGATTCTGGATCATAAATAAACGGCTGAATCTGACTGTTAGCCATGGTTTGTTTTGGATGTTTTTTTCCTCACGGTAATGTCACAGCTTCCAAACGCTCTCAACGCAAAAGCCTACTGGCGCTCGTGATTCTTTAGCTCCGCCCACACTCCACGCCTCCAACCGGTCGTGTTTTTCCGGGAAAAATCAGCACAGACTATCTTTCTAAGACTTTACATTTATTTTCCCTGATAAATTCCTTGACTGAACTGTGTTTTGTGTTTATGTCATTGTACTGATCCAATATGAAGTGCTTTCTAATGAGTTTGGTGGCATTTGCTTGAACGTTGGTAGCCAAGATGATTTTGTACCCTTCCAAATTCATTCTGCTACTGCCATCATACATTAAGTCATCATTAAAATTAAGAGGTCCTGTTCTAGAGACAGCCATGCATGCCCATGCCTTGACACCACCTCCACCAAGCTTTACAAATGAGCTTGTATGCTTAGCATCATTTGCAGCTCCACTTTTTCTCCACACTTTTGCTTTCCAATCATTTAGATAAAGGTTAATCTTTGTCTCATTGGTCCATCAACTGACCATCAACAGTGCGACTGTGGAGAGAGTGAGCAGCACCAAGTTCCTGGGTGTGCACATCATAGAGGACCTCTCCTGGACCGACAACACCACAGCACTGGCCAAGAAATCACAACAGCATCTCTACTTCATCGGCAAACTAAGGAAGGGCCAGAGCCCTGCCCTCCATCATGAACACCTTCAACGGAGGCACCATGGAGAGCATCCTGACGAGCTGCATCACTGTGTGGTATGGCGCCTGCAACACGTCCTGCCAAAAGACTCTGCAACACATAGTGAGAGCAGCTGAGAAGATCATTGGTGTCTCTCTCCCCTCCCTTCAAGAAATTTATGAAACCTGTCTTACCCGCAAAGCCCTCTGCATTGCAGGTGATTCCACCCACCCGTCACACAGCTTATTCAGTCTGCTGCCATCAGGGAGGAGACTGCGGAGTCTTCTAGCCAGGCCAGCAGACTGAAAGACAGCTTCATCCATCAGGCTGTCAGGAAGCTGAACTAGCTCCCAAATTTGCTCCCTCTTCCCTCTTCTGCCCCAGGCACCACTGAACTATGAAACCCACATGCACCAGTCCCTTTGTGCATCATTGGTCTGCTCACTACCTCATTCAGCATGGAACTGATGTCACTCTACTACCTCATCAGTCAGTTTAAATAAAATAACTGCTCTTGAGTCCTTTGTCACTTTAATCAGATTGAATAAGGTTTTTATTTTATTTTTATTTTTTTGCACTAAAAAACTTTTTATCTGCACAGATTATTTACTTCACTGGTTTGCAGTCTATCTGCCGTGCCTTGCGCTGCTTTATTTAACTTTATTTTTATTTTTATTATATGTCTTTTTTACATTCCCTTATTGTATAGTTGTAGCTTATATTTTATATTTGATCTAGAATTTCAGGCTCAACTGTTAGTGTTATCTGTGTGCACCGGGGGTCTGAGAGTAACGCAATTTCGATTCTCTGTATGTATGTACTGCACAGTACATGTGGAAGAATTGACAATAAAGCAGACTTGACTCAGTTCCAAAACTCTACTGGCTCACATTTGTGAAGAATCTTGCCTTTCTGTTTTTGGTGCTGATCAGAGGTTTGCATCTTGCTGTGTAGCTTCTGTAATTTTGTGTCAAATTCTCCTGTGGACTGTAGATTGACAGAGCATCACCCCAGCTTTCTGGAGGTTGTTGGTGATTTTACAGACATGTATTTTAGGGTTCTTTTTGACAGCTTTTACGATTTGTCTGTCATCAACTACTGTTGTTTTCCTTAGCTGATCAGGTCGTCTTTAGTTGCTGATGTCGCCGGTAGTTTCCAAACTCTTGACTTCTCTATTCTCTATGTGTGTGTGTGTGTGTGTGTGTGTGTGTGTGTGTGTGTGTTTGTGTGTGCATGTGATGCAATCTGGTAAAAAGCTTTCAGGAAATTCGAAAAATAGGTTGAATGTCGTTTTTTTGTCAAAATTAGGGTTTCATTCAATTATTATTCTATAACATCTTGTCTGTCATCTCTGAAAATATCTTGGCCAAATTCACTTATTTAGTGCGGAAAAATAGTGATTTATTGCAGCAAGCAGAAAGACTGTGTCCTTCTCTCATGTTAAGAATATGCTGCAGAGGTGAAATTGAAAGTCGTGACATTTTCCAAGTATGGTAACCCATAATCGGAATTGATGCTCTGCATTTAACCAATCCAAGTGCACACACACAGTACTGAGAAGTGAACACACACCCAGAGCAGTGGGCAGCTATATATCCAGCACCCGGGGGTTCAGTACCTTGCTCAAGGGCTATTGAGGGTGGAAGAGAGCGCTGTTTATTCACTCCCCCCACCTACAACTCCTGCCAGCACCGAGAATCGATCCGGCAACTTTCTGGCAACTAGTCCGGCTCTCTAACCATTAGGCCACAGCTGCCCCACCCAGCAGGTGTTTTCTCTTAACACCACAAAAACAGTTAACCTATCAAAATAAGTCACGTAACATATATAATAAAGGAGTATCAATGCATATTTCCAGCCAGTCCTGTGTAAACTACGGCATGCAAGGTTTTTAAAATTTATTTATTTATTAATATTGTGAGACGGCGGAAAGCAGGAAAAGCAGGAAAACAACAGTGTGAAGTAGCTGCTCATTTAAACGGTGTTGCTCATCTACATCTGCTCAGTCTTGGTGATATCAGTCTCCTAAAAAAATTTAAAGTATAATATTTCACATCCAGGGATGAAAAATCAGATGATGCAGTTATATAATATAATAGTGTAAGTTACTATATTACTATTTTTGTCATCTAAACATAGAAGAGGTGATCAAAAGTTCAGAGACTATGCACATCATTATAAAATGGTAAATGGACTGGATTTATATAACGCTTTCAACAGACCCATGGCCATTCAAAGCGATTTACAAGTTGCCTCACATTCAACCATTCATTCATACACCAATGGCAGTGGTTTTAGCCATGCAAGGTGCCATCCAACTCATCGGGAACAGCTGGGGTTAGGTGTCTTGCTCAAGGACACCTAGACACTTGGAGCGGGGGATTGAACCACCAACCTTCCAGTTTGTAGACAACTTACATGAACCACTGAGCCACTGCCACCCATAAAAGACAACGGTCTTCTTCAGGGTAATGTTAGTCTGTTTGTGTAATTATGCAGTATATATCTGCGCCAGTCATAGAAACATATTATACACTTAACATTTTATTGTAAATTTTGATTCAGTTAAAAATGGATAAAATTAAATGTTCTGTAGTAAAAACTAAACACCTGCCAGTTGCATCAAAAAGCAGCCCAAATTTTATCAACCCACCCAATACATTTTTTTCTGGTCTGATGTTACCAAAAGAAGCCCAATTAGGCGGGTTGCCCAATCTGTCAACACGGGTGCCAAAGCAAATTTGGGTATACCTTACTTATTTTTTTAGTATTGCAGTTATTACTGTTAACAAATAGGTAGTGTAGGTAGAATTCACCTATTATTATTATTATAATTAAGTAAAATCTAACTTCATTCAAGATGGCGGCCACGTGCAACTAGAGCTGAGACTCGGAGTGTGTATTACCACTGGATACTTGGCGCATAAATCACCAGAATGCCCCCATCGAGGAAAGGCCCGACACCGGAGGAGTTCGAGGAGATAAAGCTCTCTCTCCACTGTCACCCACTGCCCACGATGAACGGGAGACCACCAGCGGTCATTATGAGATTTACCAATCGGAAAAGGAAAATAGCACTTCTAAAGCAAGGACGCAAACTGAAAGCACAAATGTTTTCGTAAATGAACAGTTGACAAAAAAAAAAAAAAAAATGCTGACATCGCAAGGTTTGCACGACAACTTAGAAAACAAGGCAAGATTCAACAAACCTGGGTAACTAAGTGTAAGATCTTCAGCAAAATAAATGGGACTTCGGAGGAAGTAAAAGTCTTAGTGGTGAAGAGGATAGAGGATCTTGACAAGTATTGACATTAATGCAGCACCAGGTATCAAAGTAGCTTGTGACTCACATCATCAAAATCCTAAACATACCAAGAACACAGACTACACCAAGTATTGATATAGACATGTTACAGAACATCCTACAACATCAACAAATGGAACTGGGAACGTGTGAGTATAAAGAGCACACCACAACAGAGACAGATACTGAGATAGACCCTGACAATAATTTTCTCTCTTCGATTGTTAAAAACTGCAATTATTTTACCCATGAACAATATGAAAACAGTGTAAAATCAGAAGGTAACCTGTCAATAATACATTTTAATAGTCGAAGCATGTACACTTAGGAGGCTATCAAAAATTACTTGGAACATTTCTCTCATCCATTTAGCATTATTGCAATTACTGAAACCTGGCTTAACGATGATAAAGGTATTGATTTCTGTCTTGATGGCTATGAATTAAGATATACAAATAAAATAAACAAAATAGGAGGGGGGTTGCTTTGTACCTTCATAAATTTGTTAAATTTAATGTTTCAACTGATATGACCATAGCTGTGGATGGTTTATTTGAATGCATAACAGTGGAAATTCATAATGATAAAAAGACAAATATCTATTGAGCATACCGGGCACCTGGTTCAAGCATAGAATCTTTCAATGATTGGATGGGTAAACTGTTTTCTACTGTGAACCAAAAGAACATATTTATCTGTGGTGACTTTAACATTGATTTGTTAAATCCAACCAAACTAAAAAACGTTGATGACTTCACTGACACAATGTATAGCTTGTCTCTGTTCCCAACTATAAGGAAACCGAGCAGAATAAGGTCACATAGTGCCACAATCATTGACAAAATTTTTACTAATATTATGGGAAATCAAATCATCAGTGGCCTATTTAAAAGTGATATCACTGACCACTTACCTGTCTTTACTTTGTATGATTGTAATCTCAAGAAAACGAAAGACACTATGATAAAAATCTCTAAACTAAAAATGACTGAGGACATGATTAGTGCCCTAAACAATTGTTTGGTGCTCCAGTATTGGACTTCAGTCTACAGAGAACCTAATGTGGACAGTGCTTATTGTAATTTTTTAGATATCTTCACTTTCTTGTATAATAAACATTGCCCTGTGAAAGAATATTTCATAAAGGAAAAACATAAGAAAAGCCTCTGGATTACGAAAGGAATAATTAATGCCTGCAAAAAGAAAAACAATCTATATAAATTGTTTATTAAAGTAAAAAAAAGAAAAAAAAAAGAAGCTGAATTAAGATATAAGAAGTACAAAAATAAATTAACTGATATTATAAGAACAAGCAAACGGTTATATTATCAACAACAACAACAAAAAAAAAAAATATGTGAACATCTGTGCTGACCAGCTGGCCCCCATCTTTTCACAGATCTTCAACAGATCCCTGGAGTTGTGTGAAGTGCCTTCCTGCTTCAAACGCTCCACCATCATCCCCATCCCAAAGAAACCCAAGATAGCAGAACTTAACGACTACAGACCTGTGGCTCTAACGTCTGTCGTCATGAAGTCGTTTGAAAAACTGGTTCTGGCTTATCTGAAGGACATCACTGGACCCTTACTGGACCCCCTCCAGTTTGCTTACCGATCAAACAGGTCAGTGGATGATGCAATCAACAAGGGATTGCACTATGCTGCAACATCTGGACAAAACAGGGACTTATGTGAGGATCCTGTTTGTGGACTTTAGTTCGGCATTCAACACCATCATCCCAACAGCCCTTCAGACCAAACTGACCCAGCTCTCTGTTCCTAGCTCTATCTGTCAGTGGATCACCAGCTTTCTGACAGATAGGCAACAGTTAGTGAGACTGTGGAAATTCACATCAAACAGCTGCTCCACCGACACTGGTGCCCCTCAGGGATGTGTTCTCTCCCCTCTGCTCTTCTCCCTGTACACCAACAACTGCACATCTAAAGACCCTTCTGTAAAGCTCCTGAAGTTTGCAGACGACACTACAGTCATCGGCCTCATCCAGGACGATGATGAGTCTGCTTACAGACAAGAGGTTGAGCAGCTGGCTGTCTGGATGCAGTCTTAACAACCTGGAGTTGAGCACGCTCAAAACAGTGGAGATGATCGTGGACTTTAGGAGAAACCCACCTGCACTTTCCCCACTCACCATCATGAACAGCACTGTGACTGCAGTGGAGTCATTCAGATTCCTGGGAACCACCATCTCTCAGGACCTGAAGTGGGACAATCACATTGACTCCATTGTTAAAAAGGCCCAGCAAAGGTTGTATTTCCTTCGCCAGCTGAGGAAGTTTAACTTGCCACAGGAGCTGCTGAAACAGTTCTACTCGGCCGTCATTGAGTCTGTCCTCTCTACTTCAATAACTGTCTGGTTTGGTTCAGCAACAAAATCAGACATCAGAAGACTACAGAGAACTGTTCGGACTGCTGAAAGGATTATTGGGGCTCCCCTGCCCACCCTTCAAGAACTGTATACATCCAGAGTGAGGAAAAGGGCTCAGAAAATCACTCTGGATCCCTCACATCCAAGTCACCCCATCTTTGAACTTTTGCCATCTGGCCGGCGCCTCAGAGCCGCAAACACCAGAACAGCAAGGCACAAGGACAGTTTCTTCCCCCAGGCAATCTACCTCATGAACAGTTAAATGTTCCCTACTTATGCTTATAAACGTGCAATATCCTTATATTTATTTGTTAACCCTCCATCCTAGAACATTCCTGCATCTCACTCAATCCTATTCCATTATCATTTATAGCACAATTGTTTATACACTTATTTATTTTCCAATTTGTAATTTTATTTTTTTTTCTTCTGTGTTGTTGTCTCTGTGTACTGAAAGCTTATGTCACTAAAAAAAATTCCTTGTATGCGTAAGCATACTTGGCAATAAAGCTCTTTCTGATTCTGATTCGGATTCTGATAAAAACAATATAAAAGGAACTTGGGATGTTTTGAATAGCCTAATCAAACAAGGATTATCAAAGTTGACATATCCTGATCACTTTATTGATGAAAATGGTGAAGATTATAATATGAGTAATGTAGTAAATAAGTTCAATAATTTTTTTGTAAATGTTGGCCCTAAGTTGGCTGCTGATATTCCAGACAGTGGAGTCGCAAAAAACAACTATCAAACAAAATTCTTTGTCATTCTTCCTCTCAGCTACAAATGAACAGGAAGTGACAAATAGTGTGTGGAAATGTAAAAGTAAGTACTCCACTGACTGTCATGGTATCAGTATGACATTGATTAAAAAAGTTATACTGAATATTGTAAAACCCTTAACTTATATTTGTAACCTGTCATTCCAGACTGGCTGCTTTCCAAGCAAAATGAAAATCGCTTCAGTAATTCCACTCAAAAATGATAACAACATGCTTTTACTAATTACAGACCAATCTCTCTTTTGCCTCAGTTCTCAAAAATTTTTGAGAAACTCTTCAATTCTCTAAATGGTAAATGGTAAATGGACTGCATTTATATAGCGCTTTCAACAGACCACATGGCCATCCAAAGCACTTTACAATTTGCCTCACATTCACCCATTCACACACACATTCACACACCGACGGCGGTGTCTGCCATACAAGGCGCCATCCAGCTCGTCGGGAGCAGCTGGGGTTAGGTGTCTTGCTCAAGGACACCTCGACACTTGGTCAGGTGGAGCCGGGGATTGAACCACCAACCTTCCGGTTTGTAGACAACCTACATGAACCACTGAGCCACTGCCGCCCCACTACTTGAAAAGTTTCTCGAGAAACATCATGCAATTAATGATGGTCAGTATGGCTTTAGGTCCAAAAGAACTACCTCAGTGGCAATAACTGAAGCCATTGAAGAATTCACTAATGCACTGGAGCAAAAGAAGTATGCAGTTGATCTAAAAAATGCCTTTGACACTATTAATCACTCAATTCTATTAAAAAAGATATGGAATTAGGGGGCTGGCTGGAGATTGGTAAAAAAGTTATTTAACAGGGAGGTCACAGTTTGTTAAAATGGGTCAGTATTTATCAGATACTCTTGACATTGTTTGTGGTGTCACCCAGGGGTCAGTATTAGGGCCAAAACTGTTCAATGTGTATATAAATGATATGTTTAATACATCCAAAGCACTGAAATTCATACTATTTGCAGGCGACACAAATATATTTTACAGTAGTGATAATTATAATGAGCTCGTAAATATGGTAAACAGGGAACTAAAGATAATAAAAAAGTGGATGGACACAAACAAATTATCCTTGAATATAAATAAAACTAAGGTAATGATGTTCGGTAATTGCAACTACTGTTGGGAACGTTACTTTAAAAAAAGTAATTAGTTATAGTTACTCACTACTTGTTCCAAAAAGTAACTGAGTTAGTAACTGAATTACTCTATAATAAAAGTAACTCGTTACCAGGGAAAGTAACTATTTGCGTTACTGAAAAAAAAAAAAAAAAAGTTGCTATGTGTCAAAGAATTATTATTATTTTTATTATTTTTTTGGAGCAGTTTTCACAAGTCAGTTAAAATGAATAGAACAGACAGGTGTTCGTACATAACTTTCAATATTTATAGATATAACTTACAATATTTGACATTAGGCACCAGACTTCTTTGCATGGAGGGAGAACGCAGTTTTCAAGATGCAGTCTACTTGCTGTGTTATAAACTGCAATAGTCGTTCTCACAATAGAAGTGGCATAAAGCTTAAAGGGGGGGGTGAAATGCTATTTCATGCATACTTCCCATGCTAAACATGGACAAAGTTTCAAAAATTAAGTTGTACGTTTGAAGGAGTATTTTTGTTCCAAAAAAACCTCTTCCGGTTTGTCACAAGTTTCGGAAAGTTTTTTTCGAGTATGGCTCTGTGTGACGTTAGATGGAGCGGAATTTCCTTATATGGGTCCTAAGTGCGCGCTCTTCTGCCGGAAGAGCGCGCGCTCCCATATACCAGAGCACTGAGAGGCTGAGCACAGCCTGATCAGAGCGAGAGCGTCGCGAAAAGTCATCCAGTGGATGGAGTTTATTTTTACAGAGCATCAATGGAGTTGTGCAAGTGTTTTTGTTTGTTCCCTGCATTTCGGATTGCACATCGTTTATTTCTTAAGGATAATGCAGTCCCAACGGAAAAGGGTTACGATCGTGTGTTGGAACCGCATGCGGTGAGTAAAACTGCTTCAAATATCTCTGTGTTGTTAACTTAGCTATCAGCGCGTAAGCACATCAAGTAAACAACATGCGATGTTGTCATCAAACTGCACTTTCCACATGTACAGCGTACCACATAGCATACCGCCTTTGCTGATGCTGCTCTTGTTAAATTTCAGCCTCTGGATCTGTGTCACAGCTTCCACATGCTCTCAACTCAAATGCCTACTCGCGCTCGTGATTCTTTAGCTCCGCCCACACGTCACGCCTCTAGGCGCTCGTGTTTTTCCGGGAAAAATCGGTACAGACTATCTTTCTCTTATAAATATGATAAAAATAAAGACTTTTTGGAGTTATGAAGGATGCAGTACTACTCTATAGGTACTCAAGATTAACAGGATATTGAGTGAAAACGACCATTTCACCCCCCCTTTAAGAACGGAATATATTTTTATCGTTTTCCAGCATGGAAAAATAATAGTACAAGCCATGTTTCAGAGGTGACAAAAAGGCGGCGAATGGCATGGATAGCAGCGGTAAGGAGGCCAAGATTACCTTCGATAACACTCCACCACACATGATTTTGTGTTCAAAGCATTTTCACAAAGGTAAGTTACAATTACTCTGTAAATTTTAACTAGCATGACATGGCAAGATAATGAGCTTAAGTTACCAGTGTAATAAAGCATAAAGTTAATCAGTTTTAAATGTTGTACAATCTAGGCTACATTGCAATTTATTTGGTGACTGTGTTTGCAGGCAAACCTGCCTATGAAATGTTGGAGTGTGATCCTGCTTTGATTACAGGAATAAAATAGTTTAAAATATATTAAAATAGAAAATTCATTTTAAATTGTCATAATATTTCAGAATATTACTGTTTTTATTATTATTATTTTTATCAAATAAATGCAGTCTTGGTGAGCATAAGATGCTTCTTTTAAAAACATTTTAAAAATCTCGCTGACCCCAAACTTTTAGTGTATGTTGTGTGTATCCTATGTATAGCTAATCTGGATTCCTCAGGAATAGAGGTTGTGATGTGACACAATTTCTTTATATTGTTATTGTCAGAATCCACCTCCATCACCGGACACTGTACAGACCACTCTGAGAATGAGCTGAAGACTTTCCTGGATAAAATTGTGGTTGTGTGCTGTGTTTCGACCAATATGTGTCCAAGTATTGTTGTGAAGGCGTCATGTTAGAATTATACACCATGCTCACATCTAATATGTAAATGTTTTTTTGTTTTCCAAAAGATTTTGTAATGTCTCTTCTCACATGTAATGTTTTTTTAGCCATGTCTGTAAATAAAATACACAAAGCCTCCTTTATCTGTATTAAGGAAGAATTGTGCAAAATCAGTGTTCTTTGGTTGCAAACACAATTACATAACTTAAATAGTAGTAACAACCAACTTAATTTCAGTTTCTTCACATATTTAACATGTAAATACATTTAGATGAATACATTTACATTTATAAAGAGTCCATAAAATTATGAGAAACTGGAAATGTATGAGGTAGGTTGTGGGTGATAAGTCACAGATACATTACTCTTCCCTGGCTGGTGCGCTGCTGAGTCCCACGCAGCCTAAATTAACGGTAGTGTATGTTGTTTAGGACAGTTCTGATTATCGCAAGCAAACATGTCATCAAGCTCTTCAGGCTGTCTGCAAAAGCACCACAACACAGCCTTTTCACATGCCCTTCTTTTGGGCTGGAGTGTGTTGTTACCTTGACCAGTCGCTCTGCTCTTAAGGATCGAGTCCTTTGATTCTCACACAGATCTCTCGTCATATCTCTTCATTGCAATAGGATTTAGTTTTAGGCGGCATGGTCTGACAATGTTTTCTTTAGCCCGCTGCATTTTGTTGGATTATATTCTGTTTTTCACACTAATTTTTCATTATTTTCATGCCAGAACACTAGCCTCCTAAACCAGACCATGCCAAACATACCCATAATTCTTTGCGTTCTGATGACGTTGCCGCCCAGTTGGTCACATGTGTTAGCGATCTCTATAGGGCTTGGGCGCCGAGTTGCATTCTGGCACGTGGCGGCCATGTTGCCAGCTTCGCAAATGTAAGTTGCAAGTTGAATGAGAAGAGCAGAGTTGGGAGAAAGAAAAAAAGATGTCAAAATAACTAAAAGGTTGTAGGATTTATAGGGATATGCTAATAGGGGGTTTGCCAGGGACCGGTATGTGGACAAAATTGGCACTATTAACGGTTTGGATCCATATGAAATTCCCAACAAATAGTGGAGTAACTTACCGACAGAGACTTGTTGCCGCACTTTTGCATTACAGAAATCTTCGGCTACCTTGTTTGTTTTGTGAGCGCCTACACTTCAAAATAGTTCCGAAGGTACAAGTCATTGAAGTCTCATGTACAGTTCACAGTATACAGTAATCCGGTACCTGGCTGCTAGTTTAGTAACCGTTAGTGCTAAAAACCATTCACAAATGGACTTTTAACAATGTGTTTCAAAAGTGTAGTTAGTAGCTGTCAACCCTCCCGTTTTTTCTGGGGTTCTCACGTATTTGAGCTCTTTCCCCGCTGTCTTCCCGTTTTAGTATTTTCCTGTAAAATATCCCGTTAGCCCCTCCATCAGACCTGTCAAGTCTCTGTGTTGTTGTCCTGTTGCTACTCCTTGTCCTTCCAGCGAAACAGATGTTTTCAAAGCATTGTTTTGCTTACTTGAAAGCAACCTTAGCGTGATGTTGGGCTTTTTAAGATAGCGTGGTTGTTGTGAGAGCACAATTTCACGCCAATCTGTAACTAAAGTCACGTTAGACTTAGCTTCACAAATCGCTTAACGTTAGTTAATGCAGCAGTTTTATAGTACAAATTTTTGCTGTCAGCAGAAGGATAGCAACAAAAAGATGAATGTTGAAATTTCCCGTATTTTGGATGAGTAACTTGAGAAATTTCCCTTATTTTCAATGTTGACTTATGCTATATAAATTAATATTCAGATGTTATGGTCTCCGTAGTCGCGCCTCCAAGCAGGAAAGCGGTGTAAAGTTAATCCATTTTCATTTTATTTTCCCCATGGCGATTATGTGTTGCGCTATTACACCCCACAATACAGCAACGGTTGAAAATGGTTAAAATAGATTTTTAATTAATCAAATTAAGACACACGGATGAGAGGGAGTATGTCTAAACACTGCGCAGTAGTCCGAGTGGCAGTAAAGGAGGCATTCAACGTGGCGGCCACGCCAAGTAATGACGTCACGACGCCCAAGCCCTATTGCACGTCAACAGACAGCAAGAGTTTTATCCTGCACTTCCAAGTATTATCTTTGTAAGAAAAGTGTTTTTGTCCACCAGCTTTGTAGGTGCGTGTGTCACATATTACATGTACACATTACATGGAAGTTCTTGTCTTTGAACTCAATGAATTTGAAATAGTGCTTATATCTCCACCTTGAAAATGCCAACTTTTCATCAGATTGCTCCCGACTCGCCATCTCTGCTTCTGCTAGGGGTGGGCGGATCGATCTAAATATCGATAGTATTAATACCAACACTGGTATTGGTATGGGATCGATACAATTGTAATTGAATCGTTATTTTAATTTAAATATCTCTCATCTACGTTCATTATACTTTGCTCGTGTCTTCTACCTCTACAATCCTGAGCAAACATTGCTTTCACATCCTGGCCCACTTTGCTACTCCTCCCCCTCCTGCTGCTCTGCTGTGATTCGTTGTTGTGTTGTCACTTGACTCACTGACACAACGCGCAGAGGAGCAGCGAACAGAGTGAGCAAAGCTGATAGCACATTTAGAAGGGGGGCTCAGGGAATGTAATTGCACATGTATATTTGTTCTTTGTTTGTTTTTCAGTAATAATTGTGTGCACTTTATTTCATTTGCTTTTAAAACCAGAAAAAGGGAGATTTTTTTATTCTTTATTTTATTATCATTTTTTTTAAAGGCTGTAAAGAATTCATTCTACAGTGCCTAATAACTAATAATTTTGTGGACTTCAATACGTTAATAAAAATATTGCCTAAACAATTGATCATTCATCCACCTCAGGAATAATGACATAGACCAGTGGTTCCCAACCTTTTTCAACTCGCGGCCCACACAACCAAACACATATGTTTGCGCGGCCCACTTCAAAAAAATTAAATGACCCCGCTATTGTTGGGTTAATAACTAAGTACTCAGAATCTAGATTTTAAACTGTATTTATTGAATAAACTAGGGCTGTGCGATATGGACAAAAAAAAAAAAAAAAAAACTATCGTAATTTTTTTTTATCAATTTTGCAATTGTGACACACCGATATGCTTTTACAGTCATAAATGCCTTCAGGATTAATTTGAAACATATTTCCAAAAGAAAACCAATCAGAGCTTTATCTAAAAGTTGTAACATCTCTAGAACAGACATAAGTCAAAATTATCACTATAGTGAAGATGTCAAAAAATGTATAGACTTGTGGCAAAAAAAAAAAAAATCCTGTATACAGGGATTTTTTTTTCTTTTTTGCCATGCATTGTTCATAGAGCTCATTAATTGTAGCGGTGCCTCAGGTGTTTGCAGTGTGTATACAGTATGTGTATGCGGTCAGCAGTGAGAGCGCATAAATATAACGCGAAAGCACGCAGATTTCCTTTGCTCTGTCACAAAACCAGTCGTGCTTGCTCAGATACACGCTGCTTTGCGAGGAGAGAGTGTGCACACTTAAAACATGTCTCCTCTCACTTAAACTGCATCCTGTTCACTAACATCATGTGTTAGACATGAATTATTTTTGCACGTTTTTATTTCTAGCCTTTTACCGCAGTGAGAACGCTCTGATCCGTCAACATTGGCTCAGAAAAAAGGCGCATCACAGACAGTGTGTGAACCTGGAGTTAGGCATATGCCCAGTCTCTGTTCTCGCGCTAGGCGCAATGCATTCTGATGGGATCGGATAGCATACTACAGAGGTCAGGGCCTTGGAAAATTGTGCTATAAAGCGAATTTAGAAATCGCGCACAGCCCTAGAATGGACTGGAAATGAACGGAAAATAATTGGCGGCCCACCTGCTATACCTGGGCCGCGGACCACAGGTTGAAAACCACTGACATAGACCTACTGCACTCCTCTACACAAAGTTTTTTTTTTTAAGTAAAAAGTATCGTATTGGTATCGGTATCGGCGATACTGACCCTATATGTATTTGGTATCGGATCGATACCAAATTTTGCAGTATCGCCCACCACTATCTGCTGCTCTCGGGTGCATGTGTGTGTGTTTCACCCACCTCCTCACTCACTGTTTTTTTTTTCTCACTCGCTGTGTGAGCCAGGGGTGCATTCGGATTACATAGTTTATTAAATCAATGCATAGTAACGCACCGCATTTAACGTCCAGTAATGTTAACGGCGTTATAACGACGGGAAAAGTAATTAGTTAGATTACCCCGTTACTGAAAAAATTACGTTGTTACCTAACGTTATTCCAAACACTGATTGCAACAAAATGTCTGAACAGAGAATAAGTATTGATGGTATCCAAATTGAAATTGTGAGTGAGATTAAATTTTTGGGAGTAATAATTGACAGTAAATTGTCATGGAAACCCCATGTCAGATACATAAAAACAAAAATCTCAAAAAGCCTCTCAGTTATAAATAAAGTAGTGCTGTCAAAATTAGCGCGTTAACGCATTCGATTAATTTGAAATATTTAACGCGTTAAAAAAAAATAACGCAATTAACGCAGTTGCAGTTTTTTTTATTTCTGGTTGTGGCCTATGTGTGTTCAACGTGCAAAGAAATATGGATAAGACCAAGGAAGGACTTTTAGACGGAAAGTTTCAGTATAAAACTCTGCCGGATTACTCTTCAGTCTGCCACAAGAAACATTACTCTTCATTTAGTCTGCCACAAGAAACAGCAACATTAAAATCATGAACTCAAATGTCATTGTTTAAAAAAAAAAAAAACAATGACTGTTGTAACAGTGCGTAAATCAGACATTTCTGTAACGCTAACGTTAATAAGCTTAAACGAAAAAAAATGAAATAATTGTGTAGCGGAGTATTTTTTGTACACAGTGTCGCGAACTGTCAATCACTCCTGTACGCGTGCATCACTGTCCTCCTCGCAGCTGCAGCAACTTGCGCTCTCTCTCTTCATCAAGCTTTAAAACAAAAAGGGGACAAAAAGATCATATTGTCTTTGTGCATAGGCTATAGATTAATTAGATAAATGAATATCTAAATTTGTGCCTTGCCGTCTACGGTATTTTTTTAGAACTTAGAAAAAAGATGCTGCAGCCAATGAGCAGCCAGCGGGGGCTGCAGGACGACTCAACCTCCGCAGACAGTTTTTAATGTTTATCAGACAATAAATACTCAAGATTTTGCTTTAGTATAACTTCCGGGACAATTAGGGCCAGATTCGGGAGTCGGGACAACAGTTTAGATTTCGGGACTGTCCCGAATTTTTCGGGACGTCTGATCACCCTTCCTGAAAGAGCTGCATTACTTCATTAGCTTGAGTCTGACCTGCAGTGATACGATTCGAATTTGGTGAGGTGTCAGTCAGCGAATCATCAGACTCTGGTCTTGTTCTTACAGTATTCAGAGTCTGAAGCCAAGAAAATATATTAAGTGTTGTTGTTAACTGTATTTGATTTTTAACCGAACCGAGCGTTGTGTACACTCATAACGAGTTTCACACACCTTCTCCGGCCACGTTGAGTTGTTGACACTTAACAGTGGGAAAAGCGACACATGCGCTATTCACTTGTATAACTTAAGGGTGAATGGGTAATGTAGTTTCTGCTCTGGGTGGGATGAATTAGGAAGCTTGCATTGTGAAGGGCGCTCTGAAAATCGGCAGTGCAGGTAAAAGATTAAAACCTCTATTAAAACAGATGTCCAAATGAGCGTACCGGTACGCTACAAGCACGTTCTGGGTGCACGGAGAGGTGGTGGTATATATATTTGGAAGTGGCGGTACTGAGAACCAGTGCGTACCAGCCCACTTAAAGCACTGCAATGACTATACTTTGGAATTTTTTTGCAGTCCACTTAGAATTCAACATGGAAATCATTTTTGTTTTTTATTGACATTGATTGTTTTGAAATTCAAATGGTACTTACATGCCTGTGTTTTTATTTCTGTAATAAATATGGCTTTCAAGCCAACAGTTAATTTGGAGGATATTGATGGTTTATTGCAGGGATGTTGTTTACATGAGAAAATCTGTGTTACAAGTTAAATAAAAATTCCAATAAACAATCATATTTTGAATTTAAATAGTTTATTTGTCTTGAGTTTACATTAATTATTTACATTTTACATTTACATATGCAAAAAGTTTCAGTCTTTTAATTGCGATTAATCGCGATTAATTTTAAAAAATTGTGCGATTAATTAGTTAATTTTTTTTAATCGATTGACAGCACTAAAATAAAGCAAAACTATACCTTGTTGAAAATGCACTCCGTACTTTATACTGCACCCTGGTACTACCATATCTTACTTTTTGTGTTGAAGTGTGGGGAAATACTTACCAGAACACAATAAATCCTCTAATTATATTGCAGAAAAGAGCTGTGAGGATCATTCACAAGGTTGGTTTTCTAGAACATACTCATAATCTGTTTACGCAGTCAAAGTTGCTAAAATTTGATGATCTTGTAAAATATAATACATCAATAGTCTTATATAAATCATTTAACAAATTATTACTGCCTAACTTACAACTTTTTTTTTTTAAACTCCAGTGTGAGCTCATAACTTGAGAGGTCTTGGACAGTTTTCATTACCGAGAGCCCAAACCACTCGTAAATATTATTGTGTGTATGTATGTAAACTGGACTTGCAACAAAAGCAATGCAAAACTATTCAGCAATTTAAATTGTTATATAAACACTGGGTCTGGTTAAAATACAGAGATGAGGGTCTTTAATTTAAATTGCTGTTGTATTCTGTCTCATAGTGTGAACATGTGCTCAGTGTTCCCTTACCATCGTTGGTATATTGTCCATTACAATTGTTGGCATTGTTTATTCCTATTACATTGTAGTTACATTGATGTTGTACTCTGTCTCATAGTGTTAACATGTGCTCAGTGTTTTCTTACCATCGTTGGTATATTGTCCATTACCATTGTTGGCATTGTTTATTCCTATTACTGTACATTGTTGGTATAAACTGTTGTTATAAATATTACTTGTAACTTGTGGTAACGCCACCATGATATGGTGCATAGAACATTTGTAAATAATTTGTGAGCAAAATAACAATGAAGCTCAATTATTAATTACTAAATGGGGAACTGGGGTGGGATTAAATAAATTGTCTTATTCCCACTCCCTTTCAGGCAGAATTCGAACGTCATATTTGAATACTGTATATTCTGTTTTTTTTTTCAACTGTATTTGTCTACCTTGTTCTTTTGTGGCATTGCCTGGAATAAATGAATAAAAAAACCCACCATTTAGTATCCTTTTTTTTAGCCTTTTGGTTTATGGGGACACAGGAAGTTATACATTTCATTATACATTTTTGTGTCCTCATAAACAATATATACCAGAACACAAAACATACACACACACACAGAGAAAGAGAGATAGAGACTGATATATATTAAGGGCTGTCGATTGATTCAAATTTTAATTGAATTAATTCCACAATGTGTCAATTAATTAATCTAATTAATTAGATATTAATCACACATCAAATTTGGCTGAGAAATGAGAGAGCATTTAAAGTCATGATTGTGTTATTTTTTATATTGTATTATTTTTATAATTTTTACATTTTTGGAGTGAACCATGGCTTTCATTTTTTTTCTTTTATTATAATACTAATACTACTACTAATAATAATAATTATTATTATTATTATTATTATACTTTTTTTATTCTTTATATTTAAATATGAAATGAGATACTAAAACTGTAAATGGCAGTAAATGTAAATCATTGAGTCATTCAATCATTCTCTTGATTCTTTCAAATGGCTGATTCATTCAGTAATGAAGTAAATGGCTCTCTTTATGAATGGATCAATGAACCACTGGTTCACCAGATGCATGGATTCTTTCAGAAAGTGTGTTGCTTGGAGACTCAACAGTGGTGCTGTGGCTTTCATAGATGACATTTGCATTGGAAAAACAGAGCAGAAACAATATTGTGTCTAAAATATAACACAATATTAAGTTGTAATTTATTAAACTGTTGCATAAAATCGATATCAAATTTGCACTTGTGCTATTTGGGAAAAAAAGTCAACAGCACTCGTGTGATATAAATGAGACAAAATCTCATACAGGGGCGTTTTCCCTAATTACTTGAATTTTAGGGGCACATAGTGGCATTCTATAGGCTACATCATGCAGTGAGTTGTCACTTTGCATCATGTTCCTCACCTATCAACTAACTGTATACAGTAGGTTTGTTCGGTGTTATGACGACAGCTGTAGAGAGCAAACGGCTCTGCATGCTTTCGAAACGCTCTCGCTGGACTTTGATGTCAAACACTGATCTATCTATAGTAGTTGTACTCTCTGCAAAAAATAAAATAAAATAATTTATTTAAAAAGTAAGATGACGTACGTGTGGCGGGGGAGTTAAAAATTGCTTTGTGCTTTTGGGTCAATTTTTTTATTTTTATTTATTTTTTGCTTGCCAATTTGTGTCGCTTTGAGCATTACTTTAAACGTGACACTGTATTATTAAAAATGCATATAAAAATGATGAATTCCTAGGACATGTAATGTGTGTTGTTGGCAAAAACAACTGTCATTTTTAAAAATCAGAAAACTGTCACTGTGAATAAAGTTATAGTTCTGTTAATCATTTCTGTTTATAAAGTTATGTTTCTAAAATGATGTCCAATAACACCAAAACATTTATAACACATGAAAGAATAAGCACAGAGATCAAAAAGAGATGAAGGGGTTACACACGGCGTCAGTGCTAATAATGTCAGTGAGGTGTGTTCTCACCTCAGCTGTAATGGAAGAATGGAGGGAGGGGGCTGTGAGACAGAGATGCTCATTTGTTCAGTCATCTCTCAAACGGCTAGTGTTTGACTTCCTCCCGGTAGGAGTGGGTAATTCAGCAGCACTGTGTGAGGTTGTTAGATCACCAAGGCCCACGGTGGTACCATTCTTTGCAGACCCTTGAAAGCAAATATGTAGTAATGATATTGTCTCCAGCTGGGTAATAGCACACAATTCAGACAGCTACACACTGCACAGCCACAGAAAAAGAGGGGAGAGAAGAATTACCCTGAAGCACTAGAGGAAAATGACAGTTGAAATGTCTCCAACCTCTGAAGTGGGGCATTGAAAAATGTTCTCCGGTAGATCTGGACCCTCAATAGCTCTTTAACTCTCAAAAAAAAAAAAAAAAAAAAAAAAAAACACATGGCTTGATTAAATAGATACAAGAATGTGTACATACTCTCAAGTTCATATGACACAAAAAAAACTATTTACATGTTTCTGTGTTTTAAAAACATTAAAACATAAAAAGGAAGTTTGATGTTTTTGTTTCCTGTTGTATGGTCTGAACCCAAGTTACCCAAGGTAGCAAATCAGGATAAGAAGACATCATACTCACTATGTTATACATGCTTTTGATGCTTTGGATTGTTAGAAAAAGTGATAAGTACGTTTGATTGAGGAGGTTGCAAACCCCCAAGCCCCCCCACTTTCCTTCACAGCAAATAATTGTCCATTTAAAACAGCTAGAGAAGTACAATGCCAGAAAACCATTAAAACATGTCTCATACATTTAAATATCAATGCCATTAACGCATTATTCACAAATTATAAAGAATTGACTTCTGATGGCAAACATATTTCTAAAATGTGTTACTATTAACAATTCCTCCAGTTCACATCAGCATCTGCTTGCGACTGAGCTACAGTCATGTTTTTCATGCAGTGCTGTGTCTGGCTTCTTCCTTATTTCCTTTCAGCAGTGCCAGTAGGGTTTCTAAGCTGCCTATTTTCTTAAGTAAATAGCAATGCCCCATCTTTCTTTTGTGTGAAAGGTGGCACTATCTTGCCTTGTGTTCCATTCTTGAAAGTGAAAGTGAAAGTGACATTCAGCCAAGTATGGTGACCCATACTCAGAACTTGTGCTCTGCATTTAACCCATCCGAAGTGCACACACACAGAGCAGTGATAACACACACACACTGTGAACACACACCTGGAGCAGTGGGCAGCCATTTCTGCTGCAGCGCCCAGGGAGCAGTTGGGGGTTCGATGCCTTGCTCAAGGGCACCTAAGTCGTGGTATTGAAGGTGGAGAGAGCACTGTACATGCACTCCCCCCACCCACAATTCCTGCCGGCCCGGGACTCGAACTCACAACCTTTTCAATTGAGAGTCAGACTCTCTAACCATTAGGCCACTACTTCCCCATAATCCTTGCTCATGAGCAAAACAAACCACTTCCTGATCTTTCCTAGCTTTCTCCAAATGATGGGCTACTCTGGCTACTCTGTGAAATTAATACAAACTTGAACATGAGATTTTGTTTAGTAGAATTTGGCACACCACTGTAGTAGCTAAACATTTCCCACATCCTGGATGCAAATGTCATAGGATACTCTCCACTTTCCACTGTCACCTCAATCTTTCTTCTTTTTGTACAATGAAAGACTATTAATAGCCTTTCTTGTTCGTCTTATCTATCATTTGTTGCTGCTTCTTCACTCTGCTATACATTTAAAAGCTGTGTTGCAGTGTAAATTTTTTAACGAATGTGTGCAATTTGCTTGTTGGTAATAAACATTTAAACTGTTATCGGGTTACTGCATCGTACTATGAGGCTACCTTTCCTCGACTTCTCCCCAACGTGACGTCATCACCGAGTTGCGTAAAAAAAATTTAATACCAAAAACATAAAAAATAGGTATTTAAGACAATTTTTGAGACATTTTAAAAATGATATACATATCTTGAATGATTTTTGTACCCATTAATCGAAAGTGGTGGTTAACCTGCAACATGGCCTTTAAAAGAAATGTCTTTTAATTTATACAGTAGTCAACATTTAAAGTGAATCAAAAAAAGTTAATCAGGATTGTCCTAAGACAAGTTTTTATATTCATAAAGATACTTGGAAGAATGTTTGTAACAAAGCAGATCTCACAACCCATTAACTACCATT
Organism: Carassius auratus; assembly: GCF_003368295.1. Lineage (NCBI taxonomy): Eukaryota > Metazoa > Chordata > Actinopteri > Cypriniformes > Cyprinidae > Carassius > Carassius auratus. The sequence goes on from NC_039284.1 coordinate 1,413,714, forward strand.
GTAGGAAAAATGATTGTGATAGTTAAGAAGGAGAGATCTGCTTGGTTAAAAAACATTCTTCCAAATATCTTTGTTCAACAAAACATAGAAAGGTATACAGGTTTGAAACATGAGGGTGAGAAAAGGACAATTTTCATTTTTGGGTGAACAATCCCTTAAACACATTACAGTTGTTTTGCTAATTTTTTGTAATCGTCAACCCCAGCTCTTCCTGGAGTGAGCTTCAGTAGTTCTGCCATTGCTGCATCAATTTAAGAGTTTGTTAGCATTTGGGATCCACTTCTTCACAGCATCTGAGGGAAGAGAATATATTTATTTTTAAAATAAATAAAATGAAAAATTTTAGGTAAACGGCATGCACTTATTTTCAAAGAATCTTAATATGGTCTACAGCCAAAAAAACTAAAACATGGAACAAGATGAATGAATCATGAATGAAACATTAGGAAAAAGGTTATTATCAACATGCATTAGATTGTATTTTTATTGTATAAAAGATGTTGTGCTTTAAATGGGTTTTAGATCAGTTGGGGGAAAACAGCATTTGTCCCCTCACTCTTCAATACCACTGTGGTGCCCTTGATAAAGACCCTTAACTATGTGTCTAATTCTGAGAAAGTGAACAGGACATTTCTGATAAAGACAGGTGGGCTATGATGTCCCCTGAATAGATAAAGCGTACCAATAAAAATTACACCAATATACAAGGAACAAGGCGACATTAATAAGTTACAGTAATACCTTCGGCTGTATCATTAAATATATTTTATACTATGGTATACCATGTATAAGTTCAAAGTAACTTTTAGCCTACTAACGTTCACTAATTTTAGCCATACTCGGTTAATTTCAGTTGACAACTTGAGCATAATTTCTTTTTGGTTCCTTCATTTCAAACAAGTAAATCTCAAGCACGTGAATCAAATAATATAAAATGTACTTACCCAAAAGTAGATTTTATATAATATATATCATTACAACTCCCTCCTCGATTCCTGTTCCGAAAGAATGTCATGAGATAATCTATCATATCGCAAGATTTTGTAATATCATGAAATTCATTACTATCTTTACATAAAGTCTATACATCTATACATAAAACAGGTTGAAACAATGAATAAAATGCAGTGTGGCTTTGCAATCACTTAACCACCCTGGGCACTTTGTGAGTATAATGTATTTAATTAAATACTGTCCTCTCACAACCGATTCACAACAAGGTATATATTGAACTACACATAGCTAAAAGTCAAAATAACAATTATACATGCAATCCCATAGAACTATAGACATGCACAAACATATCTGAATAAATTTTTAAGAAATGTTCTGTGTTACATATTTTTACCAATTTATGGCGTCCTACCACAACTATTTTTGGCCAGGCACACGCCGTCACCATTGTACCAATGTTTGCTGGGTAATTGATGACACTGGCATTTAACAAGTAAAAGTGAACTCCACTAACCTCTTTGTTCCCTTACTGTACTGTGAAATTGTTGCACATGATTCTTAATGAGTGTTAAGTAAACAAGGGCCTGACATAATTCATCAGGCTTCAAGGGGCCCCCAATGGGAGAGTCTATTAGCTTCCTGCTGGGCTTTGGCTCACACAAAGAGCTTGCTACTCAGGATAAGTTGATCTAATAACCCTTCATACATGCCTCCAGGCTATAAAATGCACTTCTGCTGTCAATCAAACAAGTTAAGGGACTTGATAAAATTAGTGTTTATGATAGTTTATTAATTAGTTGTGTTTGCTAAGACTTTATTATTGGTAATGGATTGGGATAAAAATCTCATTAAACCACTTACCCCGTGTATGATTTGTAATTTTTGGTATCCAATTTATCCCAAACTGCTACTGGTTACTGAGGAATGGTATGCATTTACTTTTCAAATGGCAGAAAAATCTCAGAAAGTCCTATATTTTTTCCTGGTAGGTGATAAAATACCTGAGACCATTTATGCACTAGAATATCACAGAGATTTAGGAGAGGCTATGTGTTTTCTTTGAAAAGGTTGGTTTATATGAATATTTCTTTTAAATATGAATAACTGATTTCAAAGTAAAGTGTCTACATCCATATTTCAAACAACTTTTGGAGGAATGTGGGGGAAATAATGTTCCAAAATGTAACATTGTCATACACTGTAAAGGTCCAGAAGATCACAGAGACAGGACAACAACACCCATACTCTGATTTAATCATTCTCGGGGACTTTAATAAAGCAAATCTCTCCCGTGAACTGCCAAAATACAGACAGCACATCACATGTCCCACCTGAGACAGTAATATATTGGATCACTGTTACACCACAATAAAGAATGCATATCACTTTGTTCCACGAGCAGCCCTGTTCCATGATCATCATTTTGGTTCATATTATACCAACCTACAGGCAGAAACTGAAATCAGCTAAACCTGTATTAAGGACTGTAAAAAGATGGACTAAGAAGATCAGGATTTACAATCTTGTTTTGACCTCTGATTGGAGTGTTTTTGAAGCTGCTGCCACCGATCTGGACGAGCTCACAGAAGCCCCTTTCACACTGCACGTCGGACCCGCAATATTTCCGGAACATTGCCGGGTCGCCTTCTGTGTGAAAGCAACCACGTCCCGGAATTGATTACCGAATTTAACCCGGGTCGGGGACCTAGTAACATTTCGGGGTTCGACCCGGGATGAGCGCTGTGTGAACAAATTCCGTATCGAAGTGATGACGCGTGTTATCGCGCGACTCTTTTTCCGGCTGTTTTGTAGGAAGATCAACATTCACGACGAAAACATATGTGCAAACTGTAATGAAGCAGAGATCAGTTAGTTCCTCACTTTCCGCGCTGACGCCAAGATCATTTGCTTGCTTCAGTGAAAGTATAACGTGCCTAGCTTTGTCGACTCGTACATTACACGTCACGCGCTGATGTCACATGTCGTTACGGGATCTTCAAGGGTTGTGTGTGAAAGCACGCACATATACCGGGTCATCACTGGCAGTGTGAAAGTGCCAAATCTAGCGACAAGGGAACAATTGCAGGAACACTTTACCCCTGTATTTGCCAGAATGGTAGTGTGAAAGGGGCTAGAGACTGTAACGTCTTATATCAGTTTCTGTGAGGATATCTGTGTTCCTACCAGGACTCATCTAACTTACAACAATGAAAAACGGTGGTTCACTGCAAAACTCAGACATCTCCGTCTGGCCAAAGAAGATGCTTACAGGAAAAGGGACAATGTCTTGTATAAACAGGCTAAATACACACTGGAAAAGGAGATCAGGGTGGCAAAGAGAAATTATTCTGGAAAAATAAGGACTCAGTTCACCTCCAGCAACTCAGGATCAGTGTGGAAAAGTCTGAAGGAGATCACCAATTACAAAACATCATCTCCTAGCACTGTGGAGAATCAATAACTGGCAGATGATCTGAACAAATTTTACTGCAGGTTTGAAAGAACACCCATCACCTGCCCTGAGCACCTCTCCACACAACCGTTCACACCATTTACACCTCTTGCAACCAACCCTGAACACCTGCCCAAACAACTGCTCACACCATTCACACCTCCTGCAATCCTTTTCTCCCCTACATCTGCAATTCAGATCAGCGAAGAGGAGGTGCGCCAGGTCTTTCAGAAACAGAAAAGGAAAAAAGCACCAGGCCAAGATTATGTTACACCAGCCTGTCTGAAATCCTGTGCTTACCAGCTAGTCCCCATCTTCACACAGATCTTCAACAGATCACTGGAGCTGTGCGAATTCCCTTCATACTTCAAACGCTCCACCATCATCCCCATCCCAAAAAAATAAAAAATGACAGGACTAAATGACTACAGGTCTTTGGCTCATGAACTCATTTGAAAAAAAACTGGTGCTGGCCCAGCTGTAGGACATTACTGGACCCTTGCTGGATCCTCTTCAGTTTGCCTACAGAGCAAACAGGTCTGTGGATAATGCAGTAAAACTGGACTGCATTAAGTTCTGCAACATCTATACAGACCATGGACTTATGTGAGGATCCTGTTTGTGGACTTCAGCTCGGCCTTTAACACGATCATTCCAAACTTCCTCCTTCCCAAACTGACTCAGCTCTCCGTACCCACCTCCGTCTGTCAGTGGATCAACAGCTTCCTGATAGGCAGCAGCTAGTGAGGCTGGGAAAATACGCATCCAGCACCTATATAACCAACACTGGAGTCCCTCAGGGCTGCATTCTCTCCCCACTGCTCTTCTCCTTGTAGACCAACGAATGCACATCTAATAACTAATGATGGGAAGCTGTGGCCTAGTGATTAGAGAGTTTGACTCCTAACACTAAGGTTGTGGGTTTGAGTCTCGGGCCGGCAATACCACGACTTATGTGCCCTTGAGCAAAGCACTGAACCCCCAACTGCTCCCCGGGCGTTGCAGCATAAATAGCGGCCCACTGCTTCGGGTGTGTGTTCACAGTGTGTGTGTGTTCATTGCTGTGTGTGTGTACTTTGGATGGGTTAAATGCAGAGCACAAATTCTGAGTATAGGTCACCATACTTGGCTGTATATCACGTCACTTTCATGATAGTTGACTTCAGGAGAAATCCCCCTGCTCTCCCCCCACTCACCATCATGAATAGCACTGTGAGTGCAGTGGAGTCATTCAGGTTCCTTGGCACCACAATCTCTCAGGACCTGAAGTGGGACATTCACATTGACTCCATTGTGAAAAAGGCCCAACAGAGGTTGCTGCAAAGACAAGAGCTGCTGAAACAGTTCTACTTCGCCACTGAATCTGTCCTCTGCACTTCAGTAGCTGTCTGGTTCAGCTCAGCTTCCAAATCTGACTTTAGAAGGTAGTCTGGACTGCTGAGCGAATCATTGGTACAACCCTCCCTTCTATTCAAGAACTCTGCTTATCCAGAGTGAACAAAAGTACTGGCAAAATCACTCTGGACCCCTCACATCCAGCACCTCTCCACACAACCGTTCACACCATTTACACCTCTTGCAACCCACCCTGAACACCTACCCAAACAACTGCTCACACCATTCACACCTCCTGCAATCCTTTTCTCCCCTACATCTGCAATTCAGATCAGCGAAGAGGAGGTGCGCCAAGTCTTTCAGAAACAGAAAAGGAAAAAAGCACCAGGCCAAGATTATGTTACACCAGCCTGTCTGAAATCCTGTGCTTACCAGCTAGTCCCCATCTTCACACAGATCTTCAACAGATCACTGGAGCTGTGCGAATTCCCTTCATACTTCAAAAGCTCCACCATCATCCCCATCCCAAAAAAATAAAAAATGACAGGACTAAATGACTACATGTCTTTGGCTCATGAACTCATTTGAAAAAAAAACTGGTGCTGGCCCAGCTGTAGGACATTACTGGACCCTTGCTGGATCCTCTTCAGTTTGCCTACAGAGCAAACAGGTCTGTGGATAATGCAGTAAAACTGGACTGCATTAAGTTCTGCAACATCTATACAGACCATGGACTTATGTGAGGATCCTGTTTGTGGACTTCAGCTCGGCCTTTAACACGATCATTCCAAACTTCCTCCTTCCCATACTGACTCAGCTCTCCGTACCCACCTCCGTCTGTCAGTGGATCAACAGCTTCCTGATAGGCAGCAGCTAGTGAGGCTGGGAAAATACGCATCCAGAACCCATATAACAAACACTGGAGTCCCTCAGGGCTGCATTCTCTCCCCACTGCTCTTCTCCTTGTAGACCAACGAATGCACATCTAATAACTAATGATGGGAAGCTGTGGCCTAGTGATTAGAGAGTTTGACTCCTAACACTAAGGTTGTGGGTTTGAGTCTCGCACCGGCAATACCACGACTTATGTGCCCTTGAGCAAAGCACTGAACCCCCAACTGCTCCACGGGCGTTGCAGCATAAATAGCTGCCCACTGCTTCGGGTGCGTGTTCACAGTGTGTGTGTGTTCATTGCTGTGTGTGTGTACTTTGGATGGGTTAAATGCAGAGCACAAATTCTGAGTATGGGTCACCATACTTGGCTGTATATCACGTCACTTTCATGATAGTTGACTTCAGGAGAAATCCCCCTACTCTCCCCCCATTCACCATCATGAATAGCACTGTGAGTGCAGTGGAGTCATTCAGGTTCCTTGGCACCACAATCTCTCAGGACCTGAAGTGGGACATTCACATTGACTCCATTGTGAAAAAGGCCCAACAGAGGTTGCTGCAAAGACAAGAGCTGCTGAAACAGTTCTACTCCGCCACTGAATCTGTCCCCTGCACTTCAGTAGATGTCTGGTTCAGCTCAGCTTCCAAATCTGACTTTAGAAGGTAGTCTGGACTGCTGAGCGAATCATTGGTACAACCCTCCCTTCTATTCAAGAACTCTGCTTATCCAGAGTGAACAAAAGGGCTGGCAAAATCACTCTGGACCCCTCACATCCAGCACACACCCTCTTTGAACTGTTGCCCTCGGTTCGACGCTACAGAGCTCTGAGCACCAGAATTACCAGACACAGGAACAGTTTCTTCCCACAGGTAATCCATCTAATAAACACTTGTCAATAACTGTGGAACACACAACACTATTTATACCCTCATACACTTATTTATCTAATACACACACTTAGTCTACACTTCAAATTTGCACATAATATACTGTACATACAAAACTGCCTATTGTAATATACCTGCACATACAATTGACAATTTGTATATTTTTATTCATTTCCTACTTATTTGTATTTTTTATTCTTTTATTATGTTTTTTTTTTCTGTTGCACTGTGGAAGCTTTTGTCATGAAAACAAATTCCTTGTATGTGTAAACATACCTGGCAATAAAACTCATCCTGATTCTGATTAAGGCCCCGTCCACACGGAGACAGAGCTTAACCCAATCCGATCTTTTTTTTCCTCGTCTCAAGAAATATCCGCATCCACACAAAACCACATAATGATGTAGTACATGCCAGACCAGTATGTGGCGCTGTAATTCTGCCACAGAGAAACATTAAAAACGGAGAAGAAGACTTGGACTATGCTCATAAACCTTGCGCGTGGTACACAAACGAACATGGAACAATACATTTATTAATCAGTGTTAATGTTAGTTAATAAAAAGACAATCGTTCAGTGTTTGTTCATGTTTTTGTTGCTGTTACGTGACGTAGAGGTGTCTGACTGGGGGGAGACGTGGGCTGATGATGTCATAATTTCAGAAAATATACGGATTAGCCGTCCAGACGAAAACGCAAAGACGGCTTTTTCAAATTTATCCACTCTGGGACCCGGTTTCAAAAAATAGCGGTTTCACCTTATGAAAACGCCGGATCCGTGTGGACGAAACGCCTATCCGATAAAAAAATTGTGCATATTCACAGAAACGCGTCTCCGTGTGGACGGGGCCTAAAACTCACCTGCCTGTAGCTCTCTAGTAACCCTTCAAACCGTGATTAGTTTGTTCAGGTGTGTTTGATAAAGGTTGAAGCAAAACTCTGCAGGGCTGTGGCTCTCAGTTACTACAGTATGTCACAAGTTCAGTAAATGTCATTGAGAGGATTCTACACCCAAAATACTTATCCTGAAAATTTCATTCATGGTATGTTAGCAAACAGAAAATATATAAAAAATATATACCTGGTACCAGGGGCCCGTTGCACTAAGGAGGTTCAACCGACTCTGAGTTTAAACTTGAACTTGAGTTGACTTACCCTGAGATGGGAAACTCAGATTTTTCGGTTACGGAACAGCTGAAATGAGTTGGTTTAATCAACTCTAAATTGACTGACTTTGAGTTAAGCGCGTGCACCACAACTATAAAAAGTCATTATCAATGGAGCGCTGATATTACTATTCACCATGGCAACAGCTCCCGCCAAAAACCCGTCTGCATACTTCAGACTCGATACAAATGTAATTTTTATCACTGTTATAATATCACAGGTGAAAACTGGCAGACCGTTAGATTATTGAACTAATAGCTAATCATTTTATGATATGTCATGGGCAAAAATATATCTAAAATAATAATATTAATAATAGTAATTTAAGTGCAACTTTCTTATTTTACAAATGATCTGCAAATAGAGTAAGAATAATACAGCAGTGGCTATTTACACTAAGTGGAATTAACATACTTTCTTAGCGATATATCCTATTTACAGTAGGCTAAGTGCAACTACCTCTAGATGTAAAAATCGTGATATATTCTATTTATCATGTAAAAGTAGCAGTTCTTTGCAACAGGCTAAGTGTAACTAATAATTAGATGGTAGTTATACTTTATACTGGCAGATACACACTAGGACCATGTTCACCTCAGTATTGTTATTAACAGGATGCAATAATAACAGATTGTAAATTATTATATTTATTACAATTATAAATAGTTGTATCATTATTAAACACTCGTTAGGCACTTTACTTCCACTTTTAGGAGATTTTGTTAATTTGTATTGAAAATAAGTTCTATTGTGACATGTGATGGGAAAAGTGAGAAGAACGAGCTCGGACTCAAACCCAATCAATCACGTTACAAGCTAGTTTTCCGTGTCCAAAACATTACTGCCTACACCATTGAAGCCGTTATTCACATGTGTCGTATTTAACCTTATGTGTCGATGGAGGGTGAAGCTACAGTAGATTTGGACTTAGTAATAGACACTCAGAATAATCTTGTTTTCCATTTGCATTAAGATTATTTTTATTACCACACTGGCATATAATATTACTTAAGTAAAATGCACTTAATTTAGAAGTCACTGCTGAGGGCAGCAGCCAAACAAGACTAAATATCTTATTTAATTTTCTTATGTATAAAATCAATCTTTATTTTATATATATTTTTTTTAAATATATATTTGTACTTGGGGGTAAAAAATGAAGAAACAAACACACTTAGTAAGAGGAGCATTTTTCCAGCGTGCATCAATTAAGTGCTTAAAAAGGGGGAGGAGACCGAAAGAAACTCTGTGTTTATTAAAGAATACCTGCTCCTGACCAGGGGCCCGTTCTTCGTACGTCGCTAACTCAGTTAGCTGGATTCGAATGTTGACGATTGGTCGTGATCTTGGATCATTTGGTTCTTCGAAGCTCATCTCGGAGCTGCTGTCATAGCAACAGGTCCGTAAGCTTAAACCTGCTCGGGAGCAGGCTTATTTCATGTAAACAGGATTAGATCGCTTCTTTTCAACCAGAACTGTTACTCAAAAAATGTCTGCTACCACCGCTACTTCCAAACAATCCCCATATGGTGGATGCTGCACACTGGTGGTGGGTGAAGAGATACCCCCTGACTATGTAAGCGCTTTGAGTGCCTAGAAAAGTGCTATATAAATGTAATGAATTATTATTATTATTATTATTATTATTATTCACCTACGGATCCCTTCATCACTGCCTCAAGCACCATCGCTTCACCCTGCACTACCTGCTCCTCTACTTGTGCCTCAATAAACTGTGTTTCTATTACTTTCAGCCTCCTGTCCTGGTATTCCATAATAGAAGACCGGACCTAGCCGGTCAGCACAAGCATGAGCCTCACGGACCCCTTCCAGGATCTGGTTGAAGCTTTGCGTCGAACACTCACCACTCTTCCGGCATCCCCATCATCTGCGAGCACTTCCGCTGACAACACCACCACTTCCTCAACTGCCGTGCACACCAGTCCCATGGCCAAGCCGGCGCCCTACTCTGGTTTAGCGGAGGATTGTAGCGGATTCCTGCTCCAATGCTCGCTAGTCCTGGAGATGCAACCGCACTTGTACCCCACCGAACGATCTAAAGTGGCCATCCTGATATCTCAATTACAAGGTAAAGTGCTTCAGTCAGCCGATTCTATTCGGACACAGAATAACCCAGTTATCCAGTCTTATTCTAGCTTCATCAACCATTTACGAGTTATTTTTGGCAAACCCGCTTGGGACTCTTCTATTGGTGAGAAGCTTTAGAATTTAAAACAAGGAAAAATGTCTGTCAATGAATATGCTCTTAAGTTCAGGACTCTTGCGGCCACTCTGCCAACCAGAGACCATCAGCTCCCTAGAACCAGCAAGCGAGCCCATGCTCGTCAACTCTTATTGACTCACTGCGGCTGAACGGCAAAGACGGCTGGAGCAGAATCTGTGTCTCTACTGTGCATCTCAGGGGCATATCATCTCCGTATGCCCCGTCCGCCCTCCTCGTCCCATGGTGAGTGCCATTCTCTCTTCGACGTATCAAGTGAAACCACTCACCACTATAGTGACTCTTACTGCAGCTGACATCTCTCTTCCAGTTTTCACCCTCCTCGATTCTGGGTCAACCGACAACTTCATATCCGGCGCCCTCTGCTGTCAGCTCAAGCTCACTACCATGGCAATGCCGTCAGCCTACCAGGTCCACACAATAACTGGAAAACCATTGAGTCAAAGATATATTCATCATAGTGTGGGCCCCATAACCCTCCAAACCGGGCTACTTCATTAAGAGGAGATCCAACTGCTGGTTCTGGAGGTATCCACCGCTGAAGTCACAGCTAAAGGCAACTCCTGTTTCCAGGGCTGTATGAATGGATTCCCTGTTCCAGACAAACTCCCCCCAGAACCTCTATCTGTCTGTATCACCTCCATCGAGAGTCCGGTAGAAAAGCAAATCATCTCCATTCCGACCTGTTACGGCCCCTTCAGCAACGTATTCAGCCCCAAACAGGCCTCCAAGCTGCCTCCACACCTGCCATTGGATTGTGCCATCGATCTGCTTTCGGGTGAACCAGTACCTAAAGGAAGGATATCACCTTTCCATCCTGGAAGAGAAGGCCATGGAGGATTACATCAAGGAGGCGCTGGCTCAGGGTTACATCCGTCCATCTACCTCCCCTGCTGCATCCAGCTTTTTCTTTGTGGAGAAGGACGGAGGCTTGTGGCCCTGCATTGATTACCGTGCCCTCAACAAAGTAACAATCAAGTTCCGTTACCCACTTCCCCTCGTCCCAGCTGCCCTGGAACATCTCCGTGGTGCCACTGTGTTCACCAAGTTGGACCTCCGCAGTGTGTACAACCTCATCCAGATACGTGAGTGGAAAACTGCCTTCATCACCCCTACTGGCCACTATGAGTACTTGGTGATGCCATATGGACTTGTCAACGCCCCCTCAATATTCCAGGACTTTATCCATGAGGTGCTCCGGGAGGTCCTCCACAAGTTTGTCCTCGTCTACATAGATGACATCCTCATTTACTCCCGGAGCCTAGCGGAACATCGTCGCCACATTGCGGAGGTCCTGCATTACCTGAGGGCCTTTCAACTATACCTCAAGGCCAAAAAATGCTCCTTCCATCAGCCCTTAGTGCAGTTCCTTGGGTTTAACATCAATAGTAGTGGCATCCAGATGGACGAGGGGAAGGTGAATACTGTCCAAAACTGGCCCACTCCTAATACCATCAAAGAACTCCAATGATTCCTCTGCTTTGCCAATTTCTACAGATGCTTCATTCAAAACTACAGCTCCATCACCAACCCTCTCACTAGCCTCATCCGTAACAAACCCAAGTCTCTGTCCTGGACCCCAGCCGCCACGGAGGCCTTCAACTCCCTCAAGGAGGCTTTCATGACTGCTCCACTCCTGGTGCATCCTGACCCCAATCAACCCTTCATCGTCGAAGTCAATGCCTCCACCACCAGAGCAGGAGCAGTCCTGTCCTCCATCCATGTGCCTTCTCTCGGAAGCTCAACCCGGTGAGGTCAATTACGACATCGGCAAACACGAGCTAATGGCCATCAAGCTAGCCCTGGAGGAATGCAGGCATTGGCTGGAGGGAGCCAAACCCCTTTTCCTAGTCCTCACAGACCATAAGAACCTCGATTATCCATGCATCGCCAAAAGGCTTAATCCAAGACAGGCCCGCTGGGCGCTATTCTTCACCCGCTTCAACTTCTCCATCTCGTACCGCCCAGGGGCCAAGAACATCAAGGCTGATGCCCTGTCCCGGTGTCACACCCCGGAAGAGAACCTAGAAGAACCTGAAACTATACTTCCCGAAAATGTAATTGTCAGTCCAATCACCTGGTCTGCCGAGACCCTACCTTCCTCCAATCCCTCTGCCAACACTCCATCGGGTTGCCCACCAGGATGTCAATACATCCCTCAGGAGCGGGCCGTGGGGAGGGGGGTACTGTAACAGACATGCCAGGTTCCATCACCAACCAATCACAGCGCACTCCCTCACCTGAGTACTAATCACTCCCACCTGTTCCTCATCCACCTGCAATCACCTTCTCACTACAAATACCACACACACGCACCCAGTCAGCATCCGGTCTCATTCGCAACAAGGTCTAACCTGAATGCTTACTCTAATTCCCTATTATGGCCAGGTTTTCCACCAAACTAATACATGTATTATTACAATCTATTACAAGTCAGCTCTCAAATGAAAATAAAGAGATATCCCAGTGATATCCTAAGATCACCTAAACGTTTTCTGCTAACCAAATAAACAATGAAAATAGGATAACAGTAGTATTTTAGCATATTGAAAACAGAAGAGTTTTCAGTAGAAGTGGCCATGCACAGAATTAATTGGCAGCTTTATCAATGGTTTGTATATATTGAATTAAAGAGTCTAGCACTAGTGACCATCCTGTATTTTAAATTATTGAATTTTAAATCTTCACCCAAACAAACCATTCATGATTCAGATGTCATGTTTCAAAATCAATGCATGTACATCGGGAGGATTTGTAACTGAGTCATAGAGAAAACTAGTGAATCGTAATACCTCAGCTTAGGCTATGCTTTATTTTATTCTTGTATGTGATGGCTGAATAAAAACTGAAACTGTTCTATTGATACAGAATCTGGATGCCAGTGACCTCAGAGATAAAGGGAGTCATCCCACACTCCCACAGTGACACACACACACTGTTCATGAAGGGTGTGCATCGAGAGCTGTCCTCGGGCAGGAGAAAATACTTTAATCTGAATGCTTGATCAGAGCTCTTCTCACACACTGAATCTGTCAGCCCGCTCAATGTCCTCAGCTTGTGGCCATGAACTCTGTCTCCCATCTAAGCACTAAGCGAGCGATTGGATGAGAGAAGAGATAGAGGTAAAAAGAAAAAAAAAAGAGTTTCCTGCTCCTTTCCATTATTTCTACCCTCCGATGCTGATATTTTGTAATGTAAAAATAAATGAGAATTCAATGTAAAGTGTAGCCTTGATACACCCTGGCAAAGAGAATAGCAACCACATTAAAACTGACTAATACATCTTTTTTTACATCTTATTCATGGGATAGAGATGTTTCATTGAAATTAGTCCACTTGCTGAGAGCGCAGCATACACAGCATATATTCCATACCCTGATGACCTCTGATTAAATGAATTCCACAAAGAGATTTAAATGTTCAGCCTTTATTTTTCTCCTTTTGTGGAGATGAAGAATTTAAGCCTTTTCCTGTAACATGGAGCATCTAATGCTTCCTGAATCCACATATTTGCCTTTCTTTTCTTTTTTTTGCAATCATTTTAATATCAACTTGAAGCTACATATTATAATTACAAATTACTGCTGAACCAACACGCACTTTCACAATTGTCTCAACAAATTAAGTTGTTATGTTATTATCATCATTGTTAGGGAATGCTATTGTAATGGGAATCCCCAGATCCATTCCATGGCACCAAGTGGGTAATTGATTTTTAGATTAAAAAAACCTGACTCCTCAATTTTGACCAAGGGAGTGAGTTGACTCCTAAACTTTAGGCAGCTCCATTTACAACAGTGCAATACAGCTGTGATGTCACAGCAGATCATGGCTAACTTATGCCGCGTTTCCACTGAAATTACCCGGAATATTTGTACCAGGAACTTTTTTCACCAGGAACTATTTTCCCCCCAGACCTGTTGCTTGCTACGTTTCCACTGTGGTGTAAAGTACCGGGAAGATTAGGCAAAGAGACTGGTGAAGTAGGTCTGCGCATGTTTCTCAATACAAAGTATGCTGATTTTGTACGTGCATCATCGGTAGTTCAGACTTTGTGCATTCGACTCGGGAGTGTGATGTCCGCCACGACGCAAATCCGGTAAATATGCAAACAGCAGCGTACTTGATACCTTCAGTCAGCTGACAATGGCTACTGCAATTTTCCTCACTGTATATTTACAATAAAACAAAATAGGATATCAAACACCTCTGCCTCCTTTCGTTTTCATTTAAACATAATAACAGCTGCAGAAATGTACTTAATTCAGGGATATTTGTATATATACAGCCATTACAATTAAACAAAATATTATAGAAATTTGCCTTTTTATTTTCATTTTAAACATATAGATAAATTGAATACAGACCAAAGATAACCTGTTAGATTTACCCAAAATTAATTATATTTTATGTTTAACCACTAAAGAGACATCAGAGTCAGCGACACACATCAGAAGGTCTAGCCGAGGTGAGGCTGCTCTTGGCTGAAACATGAGGATTGAGCTCTCGCTGATTGCATGGAGCTCACCGTCTCTGAGATCGGCGAACACATTTTTAAATAGCCACTGTCTTTGTAAATAAACCACAGATTTTAGTTTTAAACAACTACATTCTCACCTGAAATATTTTTAAAATTACATTTCATGACACAAACCTCATTTTGAACCAGATGGTGGATCAGCACCTAGAAAGGACCTCTACATCCCTGAAAGATAGCGGAGACCAGGACAACTAGAGCCCCAGACACAGATCCCCTGTAAAGACCTTGTCTCAGATGACCACCAGGACAAGACCACAGGAAACAGATGATTCTTCTGCACAATCTGACTTTGCTGCAGCCTGGAATTGAACTGCTGGTTTCGTCTGGTCAGAGGAGAACTGGCCCCCCAACTGAGCCTGGTTTTTTTTCTCCATTCTGTCACCGATGGAGTTTCGGTTATATAAATAAAGGTCAACTTGACTTGACAATAACAGAAATATTTTGAAAATGATCCGAATAAAAGGTGGTTGAACTCAACCAATACTGCGTGAACTCAACCAATCAGGATGTTTAGCGTCCAAGTCCTGCCCCTGAAAGTGTCATGATCCTGGTATTCTCTCTCTCTCCTCTCTCTCTCATTGGCCTTTCATTCCACGCACACACACCATAGCTAATTATCCCACTCATCTTCAGCTGCTTTCCATCATCTCATCTCTGCGCTCTCTCCGCACCTGTTTCCTACCTTCTCTTCTTAGACTCTCTATTTCTAGGCTTTCCTTTCCTCTGTTCCTTGTCAGATTATTGCCTGATATTACGTATCCATAACCAGCCTTCTTACCTTTGTCTTGTCCTGTCGTGCCATGTCCCTTCTGATACTTGTACCTGATTAACAGCATTATTACCTCGTCTCTGCTCTGTTCATCCTCCAGTTATTTGAGTGGTCCACGGTTGGTGTATCCGTGCTCTGAACGCACCCAGCCGCTCTCTCTCTCTGCCTCCAGGGGTTTTCCCATGTCCAGTCCTGACCGCGTATTTCTGTTGCATTAATGCTGAAAGACTTTCTGTTCCTTTTGGGCTGAGACTATCTTCTGTTGGAATTACTACCCAGAAACTTTACGTTGGATTATTCCGCCTCGACGGCCACCTGTGTTCCCTTCTAGTACTGAGCCTCATCATTAAAACATTGTCAAATTGCCTTCTGCTTTTAGGTCCTTATCTGTGACAGAATAATCTGACCACTAATGGACCCAGCAAAGGAGAGTCCCCTTCAGTCTGCGCAAGAACTCCAGGGAGCTATGCTGGGCCATCATGAGGAGGAGCTGACCGCCGCTCGCAATGCTATGGATTCCCTTGTGGCCCGCATGACTGAGATGTCACAACAGCTTCTTTACCTTCGTCTCGAGTCTTCCTCTTCTAGAGGTCAGGACGTGCCTGAGCCCAGAGTCAAGAACCCGCCATGTTATGCCGGTGAGACCAAGGAGTGTCGTTCATTTCTGACCCAGTGCAAGGTTGTCTTAGGTTGTTAGTTGAACATAATCCACAGATTAACTGGTCTAGAGGCTCAATCCTTTGTTGGAGTTTGTCGTGTCATGCTTAGTGTTTAATGTCTGCAGTTCCCCCTGTCTCTTCTGTCTCTGTTTTTCAGGAGGAGCCAGGTGATTTGTCTGGGGTGCCAGAGGAGTACCATGATCTGTGAGCGGTCTACAGTCGTTCCAGGTGTAACAGATATGCAGGTCATCGATTCATGGGTTCAATTCAAGCCACAAATGAAACCCTGTTTGTACTAAACGCCTGGCCTGGCGCCAGCCTGGCTGGACTTAAATTATTTTACGATACCCATGCGAGCCTCAAAGGAAACCTGAAAACCCCCCCCCCAAATTCCTTAACACACACACACACAAAGAAACTTTCTCAAAGTTACTTTTTTTTTGTAAGTCCTTATTAATATGTATTTTGAATGTTTGTGTATTGCATAAAAATGGTTAATCCTGGGTAAATGGTTAAAGTGCTGACTTATAAGTGGAAATGCGTGATTTAATCCTTATACTTTCTCAAAGAGTCATGTTTCTGCAACCCCCACTCCTGACCAGGTCGTAAAGCTTTATGACCCCTGGGCAACAGAACAGGAAATCTAAGCCTTAGGAAAGAATGGTCAAATGTAGTCTAAATGTGTATATATAGTATTGTTTCCTTTTTGTACATGAGATGTTTCCCATATAAATTGGGACTATCTGCAATTTATTATCGTGTGTAAATCTTTAAATGTTTAATTCTACATTTGAATGTAACTTCGTGTTTCTATCAGTTATATATATATATATATATATATATATATATATATATATATTGTTTGGTGTTTTTCAAATCGTCATGCTTTGACAGACCCACTTATCTAAAGTAAAGTAATGAAAAATGTATTATTCTGGAATTACGAACGTGCTAGAATATCCCTGATGAAATCGGACAAGTCCTAAATCATTAGGGTGGGTTGTTCCCAGAGACAAAGGAACTTTCCCGCCGCTTCAGATCGCGGATGTTCATTGGGTGGTTCACGCGAAAAGAGGCGTGAACATCTCAATCTATAAGAGTCGACCGAACAAGGTCCGCCTCTCTCTTCTTCCCGTTCTCCGTTCTCGGACACGTCGCTCCGCGTGGCCTCGGGCCACGCTCAGTTCTCCTCCCCCCCTCAGCACACGGACTGAGGAGAGGAAAGCCATTTTCATGGCTCATTTGGAAACTTTCATTTTCGTTGTTTTGTTTTCTTTTCTTTACTAAGTTTATTCAACTATTCGCCTCTCCACGCAAGGAAGACGAATTCTGGAACAATGTTTGTTGAACCTTTCAAATACCGCGCGAGGACAGAACAAAGGACCACGTGCTCCACGCTCACGCCAAGCGCAGCGTGCATGCGCGTCACATGGCCTCCGTTTCATGGCACATGGCTGTTTCAACGGGAACAGCGCGTAAAGCTCACAAGCTCGACGCCGATCTCACGCCACTCACATGGGACACCTTTTGCAAGTATCACTTTCTCTATGGAGATTTAAATGCTGCTTTAAAGTGTTGTTATGATCTGATTTGTTGTTGGCTTCTAAAAGTTACTGACTATGATTTTCATACCTGAGCTCCTTATGTGATCCCACTCTATTTTCTCTCTCTCTCTCTCTCTCTCTCTTTTATTTGGATTCGTTATGTATTGTATAAAGCTTACTGTTTGTATTGTTGTACGCATATTTACTCTGTGTGATTTGTAGTTTGATGTATTACTAGTTTAATTATTAAAAACCCATATACTGACGATTGGCTTGGACTCCACCCCACTCACATTATGAGTCACTGAAATGTTTTGGTCTTTAGCTACAAGCTCTAAATTTAGAAACTAAATTTATCATAAGGATAGGATAATATTTTCATGGCCAGAGAATACTTTTCCTTGAATTATAAGGCGTGATAACTTTATTGAAAATTGATAGGTCTACAGTGGTGTGCTGGACATACCACGGTTTGATCTGCAGTAATTTACAGTAAGAGATATCACAATAATTGATATGAAGAATGTAATATTGACATATTAATGAGTAAGTTACAGTGCCCTGTGATTATTTATTGTTATAGGCAATTGAGATATTTTTCATAATCAAATTTAATGTAACTGTCATCTGAGATATATATTAATCAAATTCCTGATTAATTATTCAAATTCCCTATATATCATTTGAGTTAATTACTACGTAAAACTCATTGTTGTTACATTTTTATGGTGGAGGATGCGGGCATTTCAAACTTCGTTTTGTGAGCAATCAATCTGTGTATATGGTTTTTAATAATTTCTGCACGTGCGCTATGAAATTATGTAGTTACTTGTGAGATAAGTCGCAAGACGCGAACTCACTCAACTGACTGAGGCAAAAAGCTGGTCAGTCAGCGCTAGGTATTTGTAGAAACTTAACAGTACAGTCACTGTTATTTTTAATGAAAGTAAACTGCAGTATAATGTTAAAAGTATCCTGTTAAGAAAGACCAAAATCTTTTTACAGTGAGAACATTTTAATATGAATAATTAAAAGATAAAGAAATCTTTTATTAGTTGCAACATGTAAATCTGAACATGAGCGATGTTCCTCTGATTCAGTTAAAAAGGCCTTATTAAATATCGTTATTGAATTCATGGTAAACCACATGATATTCTAAAAAAATAAACGATAAAAACTCCTGGTCTAGAATTGGCTTAGCTACCCGATTTTAAACCTAAAACATTTAAATCATAAGTGCTATTTTGATAAATGTTTATTGGAGTCAACAGTTGGAAAATTCCTGTTTTTATTACAGTTGTGTTTTGGAAGTGAACGGATCCTTCTTCAACCTATGTTAATATAGCACCTCAGAGATTAAAACCTTTGGTTTGTTACTTGTGATTTTTGATGCAGAAAATCAGCCTGACAAACGATCAGATAATTTCTAAGTCATATTGAAATTGTAATTCCTCTATCTAAACACCAGAGGGAAGGCGTGGGTTAGAAATTTCAGGGTACGCCCTGCTTTCTGATTCCAGCTTGCATGAGTGCAAAGCTGCCATCCTGTGGCCGTTTCAGATAATGCGCTCTAATTGCTAATCTTTCCCCTTGATGTATTTAAATTAGATGTCTAAATTCTCGATAAATATTTGCATTTACAGCTTTGCTCGTGCGAATATTATTACAGGGAAACAAAAGAATGTTCCCTGCCTTTGACTGTTTACATTTACTTTGAGTTTGGTTCAAACATGATTTGAATTAAAATGTAATTGTTAATAGTGGAAATCTAGATGTGTCAGGTCAACCACTGATTGACCCACTTAGAAGGTAAGCCATCTAGTGGCAGTCTCCTGTTAAATCGACTAACAGACCTCTGTCTTTTCCATTCTGTTTTGGAATTGCATGTCCACTTTTACCCTCTTTGATTAATCTCACACTGTTTGATTAATTTCATGATCATTAATGATAACTTACAAGCTATCAATGGTTATTATAGGATATTATTCAGATTTTCCTTTTTAATTCATACATGCTTATTTTAAATTTTGATTTAAACCAGTTTTGAATTTTTAATTTGAATTAAGTTTTCTGCTCAGCAGGTTAAAGACAGAGAAGCAGTACTTTCCCCCCCTTGTGGTGAAAACCAGCTACTCCTTCTCCCTTGTTTCATTACTGTCTTTTAATTTGATGTTTATTATTTTGCTTCTCTCTTTTGACTTAGGTTATTTTGATAATTACCATTATTATCATAAATTCCTTTGTTTTGTTTTATCATGATTAGGTAAAGCTGTTACCTTTCCTCTCTACATATAGTTACTCAATTGATGTTAAACAAACCAAACCTTAATTAACTTTAAGTTTCCTTTGTTCATCCTTTGTGTATTTGATTGTAGAACTCCCTTGGTGATTGGACAGTCATCTCAGGTTTCCAGTGAGCAAGGCTGCCCGATCGGTATTACCGATACTGGCTGCGAGTGAAACTCGGTCCCTCTTGTCTCAAGAGACATCAGCAATTTTGGCACTCCAAAGGTTGTGCTAAAAGTCACAAGCCGTGCTGTCCTGCGACACGCCAGAGTAACGGAGGACCGGGGACACTGCGGTTCAGTGTTTGGGGAGCACCGGGGAGGTTGACCAAGCCACTGGTTCCCACCTGAATGATTTCAATTCAACCAGGTGAACCAAAAATGATAAAACCTATCCACTTATTATAAGCCACAGAATATTAGATATTCCCCCGGATATATTTTCAGTGTTCTGACCCTTTTGCTTCTTTAAGCCACACCATATTTCTAGGTTTCCTACCCAGATAGCCCACTCACCTGTTGGCCCTATCTTAAAACCTAGCAGTAGGCTTAGGCCTCCTTATTCCCACTAACACATTGTGTTTCTATTGTTTTCATCTCATTTCAAGTGTTGTGCTTCACTTTGATCTTTTTCTACCCTCTGTTCTGTTGTGATTTGTTTCTTTCATTTCACATAGAGACAGTAACCTGGGAGCCACCAACGAAGTTAAATAGTAGAGCGACCACCAGCAGCCGGTGTCATCACACGACCCGCTAGGCTACTGCCTGTCAAATCTCCATTTCAGGTCCTTCGTTGACCCAAGTTAATTGGCTACTTAACTGTCTGACTGTTTGCATCAGTCAGCCCCAAAATTCTCATAAACGGCACAGCCCGTATGAATATAGCTCGTTAAATGTAGAACGAACTTGCATTGGTCTTTTTGTGTGTGTGTGCTGTGCTTCTCTCACCGACAGAGAATCAGGATGTTCCAGGCATCCAGTCCAGCAGTCCACGGGGGCCACCTCTCGACATGGTTGAAAGCAGTGACGACCCCCTTCCTGCCCAAGGACACCAGTAACCTGCAGCACCCAGAGCAACTAGACACCGAGCTAGATGAACTGATGGCACGCGATCCAAACCAAAGCGACTACTACAGAGAACTCGCCAGGATCTTCAGAAGCCTAGTTCACATTCTCGTCGCCCAGGCACGGCTCAGTGAACGGAGCAACATCGCGGAGGAGGTCTGGAAGGACCAGGCCCCAACTCAGAGTCATCTTGATCAGCTCCTCCTCGAGACCCAGAACCAGCGCAAGAAAGAGGACGACACAGATCCAGAGCTACAGAAAGGAGTTGAAAGACTTCACAATGCCCTGCAAGATCTTCGCCTCGACACAGATCAAAGAGAACAGCTGGAGAGAGAAGCCAGAAAAGAACTCAACAAAAAAACTCCAGCAAGGCGACGCTCTCCTAAACAGAGCAGAGACTGAACTGAAAGAAAGAGACTATAAAACCTGGGCCTGCAAAACACACTTGCAAGCGGCCCGAGCTAAATTCAACAAGCTTACTCTGCAGAGAGATGAGCTCCAAGATGAACTTGACACTGTTCACACCGAACTGAGACAATATCACAGATTACAGAGTGGCTGGATCGGAGAAACGCACACCACAAAATTTCTCCCGGGCCGCCACTCCAACCCTTTCAGCCAAGAACCCAGAGCTGGAAAAGGAGATGTAAGCTCACTTCTAAGGAAATCACCAGCCAGCTTACAAGAACACCTGTCAACAACGGAGGGAAGAGAACCCTTCCAGAGAACGCATGTCACGAAACCCTGCACTGCTCACAGAGAACTTCACAAGCTAGCCAGAAGCATCTCTACATTCATTCCAGATCCTGCAGGAGGACATGATGTTCATGCTTCTTTACAAGCCACTGACTTTCATTTGCAAACTGTCGCCAACGTGACAGATGTGAACACATTGTACCTGTTAAAAATCACGGCCAGCCGTGATGTGCATTGCTTTCTGGATCATCAACCAGAGACTGTCAAAGCGTACTACCAGCAACTGCTACAGACTTTGATTCTTAAATTCTCTGATCCAAACTCAGACCATGGGCTCCTTATTGCTATGGACCTCAAACAGGGCCGATTTGAAAACCCACAGACTTTCTGTAGTCAGCTACGAAACCCCTACTTCGGAGCATGCAACGAACCAGGTATGGAACAGGATTTCAACTTAAAAACTCTGTTCCTCCCAAACCTACATGCCAGTTGGAGTTTTCATCTCAGAGTCCCAGCGTGTCCCCGTAACAGGACTACACAAGAGTTACGGAGCTTAGCCCACAAAGCTTGCACCAAGCAAAAGACTATTTGTGAAAAGACTGTGGAAAAAAACCCAAAGTCTCTGTCTCTGAGCACTGCTTGGAGTTAACCCTAGATGGCGCCCTACAACACCACAGTCACAGACATTTTTACAGAGAGTCAATACCGTTCCAAGCCAGCAGAGGGCAACACAGTGCAGCCACGTCTGAGACAGCAGAGATCCTGAGGGTGCTGAAAGTGCTTCTTCACATGAAAACTCACAAGGAAGATGAGCCAAGCACCCAGAACACTGCCCGTCATCTACAGACCACAGAGCTAACTGTCACAGCACAAGGTGACAGCAACACCCAAGCTCCACAGTCAACACCTGCACACCCTGAACGAGACAGCACAGGTCCTCACACCAGGTACCACAAACACAAGGTACCAGAAAATGCTGTTTCGACTACCTGCCTTCGCAGCGAGCTACACAAGACCACCACCCACCGATCGTCCCACCTGCCCTAATGCCAACATTCCTGGGCAGCCCTGTCAAAAAGGGGGTGGGTCGAAAAGGAGTCAACAGGGAAGACCTGATCGACACAGGATTAAACCTGACGGTGATCTCATCTTACCTTTTCAAAAGACTCCAATTTGAAGCTAAGAGACAAGATCGAACTTTTACACCTCAAACTTATGAACTGAATGTACAGGTGTACAGACAGGATGACATCCAGTTTGAACAGGTTGTTTCCATTCACCTGACATTCGTTCCGATGAGTCTAATACATCCCATGTATGTCCCACCAATGAACACTCATACATTGCTCATCGACAAAGACCTGCTAGAACACTTTGACCCTTTTCTGAACTTCAAACAGCTAAAAGACTTTGCTCAAGTGCGAGAACCTCTTTCTCTCCAGCCACACAACTCCCACAGAGCCAGACGGTCAGGTCACAGAGGTC